>NC_134014.1:8305243-8606493 GCF_040712315.1 Castanea sativa | reverse complement strand
GACCACCAATTTGGAATGTGTATGTTGATGGGGCAGCCAACCAAAGGGGGTCTGGGGTTGGACTTGTTTTGGTGTCCCCTGAAGGAATCGTCTTTGAAAAATCATTGAGATTGGTGTTCTCGGCCACTAATAATGAGGCCGAGTACGAAACGGTCTTGGTTGGTATGAATATGGTACGAAAAATGGGGGGAAAGTAGGTTCATATGTTCTCAGACTCTCAGTTAGTTGTGGGCCAAGTGGCAGGGACCATGGAGGCCAGGAATCCAAGAATGCAAGAGTACCTGACCCAGGTTAAGTGTTTACAATTTAAGTTCGATTCTTTTATCCTTTCTCACGTTTCTAGAAGTGGAAACACACATGTAGACTCGTTGGCCACCTTAGCGACATCCTCAGCTCAGTGTTTGCCTAGGCTTATCCTCATTGAAGACTTGCTAGAACCAACTCTGACCACTGCAAGTGCCGTCCATATCCATCTGATAAGGCTGGACCTAGTTGGATTGACCTTGTGGTGTCTTTTCTAAAAAGCGATATTCTTCCCGAGGACAAGTCTGAAGCAGATAAGATTCGTCGAAAGGCGCCTCGTTTCTGGCTGTCCAATGATCAGAAATTGTATAAACGCTCCTTCTCTGGACCATACTTGCTATGTGTACATTCTGAAGCAACAGAGGCATTTTTGGAAGAATCGCATGAGGGAATTTGTGGAAGCCATACTGGGCGGAGGTCCTTAGCCTATAGGGCTTTAACTCAGGGATATTGGTGGCCTAATATGCAGAGAGAAGCTCAGGACTATGCGAGAAAGTGTGACCAATGTCAAAGGTTTGCTCCTAACATTCATCATCTTAGGGGTGTCCTTAATCCTTTGTTCAGTCCGTGGCCATTCACTCAATGGGGACTGGATATAGTTGGGCCTTTTTCGAGGGCTATGAGAAATAAAAGATGGCTACTCGTGGGAACCGATTACTTCACTAAATGGGTCGAAGCTGAGCCTTTAGCAAATATTAGAGATGTCGACTCCAAGAAGTTTGTATGGAAGAATATTATCACTAGATTTGGGGAACCTCGCACACTTATTTCAGACAATGGTGTTCAGTTTGATAGTAGAGCTTTTAGGAAGTATTATAGTGACATGGACATCACAAATAGGTACTCCACTCCAGCTTATCCTTAGGGAAATGGTCAGGTCGAGGCCATTAACAAAGTCCTAGTCAGTGGAATTAAGAAGAGGCTGGATGACGCGAAGGGTAGATGGGTAGAGGAGCTACCATATGTTTTATGGACGTATTGGACTACGCAACACAAATCCACTAGAGAAACACCATTCTCTATGACCTATGGGGCCGAGGTGGTAATACCTTTGGAATCTGGTTTCCCCACGTTGAGGACGAGTTCTTTTAGTGCAGAAAATAACGATGGTCTCCTGGAGAAAAGCCTAGATCTGGTTGAGGAGCGGCGAGAGGCTACGGTGGTCCAAATGGCTTATTATCAGCAAAAGCTTAAACGAGGGTATGATGCCCATATGAAGCTAAGACCACTAGTGCCTGGAGATCTGGTGTTGAGAAGGGTTATGAGTACTACCAAAAACCCAGCATGGGGAAAGCTAGCACCAAATTGGGAAGGACCCTATCGGATCATCTCTGTCGCTGGCATAGGATTATATCGATTAGCCGATCTAGATAAAAAAATTGTACAACGCCCTTAGAATGTAAACAACCTACGAAGGTATTATTATTAATAAAAAGTGCTTTTATCGTTGCTCGAATTATCAGTATGTACTTGGGTTTATCTCTTATAATTTCTAAGTATCAAACAGAAACTTGGTCATGTATGGTCTTCAGACTACATACCTTGTGGAAATTGATATTTTATCATTTGTTAAACAGAACCTTAGTTATGTCGGGTCCACAGATCTTCTACTTTGGGGAAATTAACATTTCAAGTTACAATTTCTAAGTATCGAACAGAAACTTGGTCATGTATGGTCCTTGAACTACATACCTTGTGGAAATTGATATCTTATTATTTGTTAAACAGAACCTTAGTTATGTCAGGTCTACAGACCTTCTACTTTGGGAAAATTAACATTTTAAGTTACAATTTCTAAGTATCGAACAGAAACTTAGTCATGTATGGTCCTCAGACTACATACCTTGTGGAAATTGATATCTTATCATTTGTTAAACAGACCTTAGTTATGTCGGGTCCACAGACCTTCTACTTTGGGGAAATTAACGTTTCAAGTTACAATTTCTAGGTATTAGGTAAAAATTTGGACATGTATGGTCCTCAGACCACATGTTTTGTAAAAATTGACATCCTACTGGTTCTAGAAAGGAAGTGTGGTTATGTTAGGCCTTTGAACCCTTTACTTTGAGAACATTAGCAAAAACCATATCATATTGGGGTCTTTGAACCCCAAGTTAAATGCTAAATTAAGTTTTTGATTGAACATTGTTGTGTCACACATATTATGTTCTTGAGGCATGACTTGCAAAGTATAAGCTAAGTATATGTGTTTCGATTTAAAGTCATGACAAGTTGAAATATTCCAAGTGGTGTTAATTGTTCCATTCATTCATTTTTGTGCTGATGAGCATTGTTTTATTAAGAAATTGGAAGGTAAATGAAAACTAAACCAAACAGTTTGTCATTAATTTCTGTCAATATACATTCAAAGAAAAAATTCAAAAAATTTATTACATGGCAAAAAAGAGAAGTCCTAACTAGCCTAGACTCTAAGCTTTTGAAGGGGGGTTCTGCTCCGAAGTGCTGGCAGCTTCTGTGCGTTTCAGCTCTACTTCAAATGAGGACTGTGTTTGTTTTCCCTTATCTATCGCCATAGGTGGAAGGACATTAGGCTCGACGCTTTGGTTCGTAGCCTTTTCGACACCTTCACCCTATTCCTTCTCTTTATTGGAACTTGTATGTTCTGTAGGAGTAGGAATGGGCTTTGGGATCATGGGAGGGAGCATGGAAGGTGCTGTCTCAGGGGCAGCGGTGACAGGAGGAAGTTCGTCTATATCCTGGATGTTTAGGGAAAGCCAAATGTTCTCGGGCTTCCTCAGCTCAGAAGTTGAGGGAATCCCTGCTACATTTACGGCTTCGTCCTAAACTTGCTGGCAGTACTCTCGGCACAGCCCGGCGAACTCCTCGGTTAGCTGGTTTTCTGTCACCACTACCCCTTCCTTGTAAGCGGCCTTCTTTACGGCCTCCATGGACTCCTTGAAGGTACGAGCCTCATCCTTCATCCTAGCAAGCTTCTTCTTCAAGTCGAAGTGTTCCTGTTGAGCTTTGGATAACTCTTCATCTTTTTGACGAAGAAGCTTGCGTTGCCCTTCCACCTGGGTCCTCATTATCTTTAGGCTGGCCTCGGCACTGTCCCTTTCCCTTTTTAGCTCTGCCAGCTGTGTGGTTAGCTTCTCATTCTGTGCGAGAGCCTGGCCTAAGGACTTCTTGGTCTCCTGCCTAATTTCCAGTTCAAGTGTAGCCTTCTTCCAAGAATCCTCCACCCACTTCTCGGCAGCAAAGACTTCCTGGATGGTCTGTGGTGAAATATCAAAATGAATGCACTATTAGTGACACAAGCCTCAAGTACATAAAGACATTTCTTACGATAAGGTGTAATAAAAAAATAATAATAATAAGGTAAGGATAAGACTCAAATACTTACCAGGGCCAAGTCCCTTTTTAGTGAAAGGAACAGATGCGGCTAGTTCATTTTGTCCAGAGCGTCCATATCCTTGGGCAGAAGAAGGGGACGTTCCAAGGCGTCGGCCAGGTGGAGGGCATGGCCTTGCTGGAATGCCCTGATACTAGACTGGGAGGAGATTGGTGCCCCGTCCAGTTTGAGCTCGGGAGACTAGTTAGCCGGTGCACGTCGTACCTCGACAAGGTCCCTGTTCTCCCCGCATTCTATTGAGGAGGCGCGTCCCTTTCCCTTGCTAGGTTTTTGTTGTTGTTATTGTTGTTGTTGTTTCAGCTTCTTCTGCTTCTCCGCATCTGTATCCTCGACCTCACTCTTCCTCTTTTTCTTAGGCTCCGCAACGGGAGGCTTAGGGTCGGAGGGAGGAGGGGGTAGGGGCAAGGGCGGGGGGACTTGCGACCCACCTGTTCCCTTTTGAGAGACCTTCGCGCCTCTCTTGTGCATTCGTTGCTTTAAGGCGTCCATTTCTTCTTCTTCTTCGGAGCTGGAGTCAGGCTAGACAATCACCAGACCTTGTATCCCCGAAGTCTCGGCGGGCTCGTGTTCCTTGTCCGAGAGAATGACAAACGGATTTCCTCAAGGCCTTTCGACGTCCTCGAGTTGGAATTGGTCTATCTCCTCGTCCAACGAGTGTAGCAAGGACGCTTGCTCTTCTCGGACGACGGTTGTCTGGGAGTGAGCCGAGAGGGGAATTGCTTTAATGGGGCATGTGTACAGAATGGTGGTGGGATCGTCGGGAAGATCGCGGTTGGAAAGGAAGCCTGGTCTTGCCACATCTATCTTTCTACGTCGTTTATCTCCCACGATGATTACGTTTTCAATCTCTTGGAAGTCCACTGATATAGGATCGTATCCTAATATCAGGTGTGCAGCTCTTACTTGTAAATCTTCACTCACGAAGACTTCAGAGCAAAGGACACGATTCAGGTCGGAAATGTTGCAGAAGCTGAGACGTGGGCGTACGTGTTGTTTATCTGTGAGGAAAAACATCCGAGAAGAAGAACATGGTCAGACTAGTGACAAACATTAAGACAAAAAGGAACAATGTGCAATAAAAATTAAAAAGTGGTAAAGGCAGCAGGATTGAATCATGGGTTAGTAAATCTAACTCCTAAGGAGTCACACCTGGTTCTCCCCATTTGACTGGGCAGTGAGGACCGTCATACCAGTTTCCTGAGGCGATGAGGTAGTCGTCCTTCATGCCTTTGTTGGATTTAGGCAGACAGGAAATCAGCTTAACTATGTTAGACCACGATTTAATGTAATATCCTACATTTTTGAGTTTGTGGCACTCGTACATAAAGGCAACGTTGTGCCATATGAGGTTTAAGCCCATTTGCTCGTTCAAAGCGTCGACACTACCTAAGACCCTAAACACGTTTGGTGCGCATTGGTCTGGGTATAACCTATGGTTGTGAAGGTATTCACTGGTTATGTTTCTTATGGGGAGAGTCATCCCACCTTCTATGAAGGCAATCATGGGAATGATGACTTCTCCCTCTCTTCTAGCGTTGCCTACGGTTTCTACTGGGCAATACCTTAGACCTACGTCATCAGGAATCTGGTATTTGGCCCTAAAACCTTCCATACCAGTGTTGGTATCAACCAGACACTTAAACCTACCCATTTGGGAGAAGCAAAAATGAGAGTTTGAAGAAGAAAAGAGGTTTAGATGGGAGCCGAGGATAGAAGCCGAGAAGGAACGAGTAAAGAAAGTAAGAACTTACAAGATTTGGTTATGCAATTCTTCACGAGCTTCTGGAGAGAAAAGGTAATGATTGACACTTAGATGCGATTGATTTATGAAGAAGTGAATGAGGGTGCGGGTTTCCAGGCGTTTTGACGTGCGGGAGGTGGCCTCGAAATTAAAATTGTCCCGCTCAAATTTTTAGAGTTAATCTGGGCCATTGGATGTGCATCCCACCATCGAATGTGAGGAACAAGATGTAACTTGCAATCATAAATGCGCGCATTCCAGTTCTCGAAGCGTCAGAGGCGTTTTCAGGGAACGAAAGGACCCGTACACGCGTGGCGGTTTATAAAGTGTGCAAGAGGTACTTTGGTCGGATCAAAACTCTATTTTTCTCCTCGGATGGGAGGAGCAAAATAAAGTTTTGAGGGCTATTGTGGGGGATAAAGGCTATTGAATAAATGTTTGGGCTTTGGGCCTGATCGGTTGGTACCAGTTTATTTTTATCAAGGGGCCTCTAGGCCCACAAGTCAGTCTACGCTGCAGAGGTTCGAGGAGTTTTCCAAGGAGGAATGTCTCCTCGGAAAATCTCGGCTATGACCTTGGGACTTGCTAAAGGGGTTAGAGGCAAGATTCTGGAAAAACTGACGGGTAAGAGGGTGATCCAAGCACATTTGGAAGCAAGTATGTGTGAGAAATATCTAAGGAAAAAGCTGCTACTACCATATTAAAGACCTTGCACCTACCTCCCTGGCCGCATTAATGGGGAAATGACCTCTGAATAGTACAGTTCAGCCTTCTTGCTATTGTTTAAAGACTTCAAGAAGGTGGTGGATGGGACAAGTATTCAAGGGGAAGATTTGTATAACACATGAATGAATCAGTAAAGAAGAAGTATATAAGGAAGCGAGAGAAAAAGGAGAGAGGGATCTGCACTTTCTGCAAAGGAAAAATAAGAACTAAAAATTGTAAACTTTGAGATAGAATGACAGTATTTATACAACTCGTCCTCGGCTTACGTCTGAGGAGTTTTCTTTGTCATATTCATTTATCATTTGCACAATTTGTGGCATTCTAGCCTGTTAACCAAACTTCCAACTTCCCGAATCCAGATTTCAAACTCCTTCCCTACAAATTTTATTGTATAAGGCTCATTGGGCCTGAGCTCAATACTTGTTTTTAGGTCCGGGTACAATTGTGTACTTACAATATGCATGTTGCATGTTTTGTTAAAACACTTATTGTTACTTTATCTAAAGAAATTGATAAAAATAAATAAGTTGTTGTCTCTATCAATTAAAACTTAGATGCATGTTACATGTTTTGTTAAAACACTTATTACTTTATTTAAAAATAATGATAAGAACAGATAAGTTCTTGTCTCTATCACATGCATGCTGCATGTTTTGTTAAAACACTTATTGTTAAAACACTTATTGTTACTTTATTTAAAAATATTGATAAGAACAAAAAATTCTTGTCTATATCAACTAAAATTTAGATGCAAGTTGCATATTTTTATTAAAATGCTTATTGTTATTTTATCTAAAATGCATGCATGTTGCATGTCTTGTTAAAACATATATTATTACTTTATCTAAAGAAAGAACAAATAAGTTGTCCCTATCTAAAAAATTGTTTTTATCTAAAATATTGTTGTAATTTGGTGAAGCCACTTGGCGTAATTATGACTTCTAAGCCCAAATTTTATTATATATTATGTGATATGATATGATTTATTTAAAGAAATTGATATGAACAAATAAGTTTTTGTCTCTATCAACTGAAACTTTGATGCGTGTTGCATGTTTTGTTAAAACACTTATTGTTACTTTATTTTTTTCTAAAAATTGATAAGAACAAATAATTTATTGTCTCTATCAACTGAAACTTATATGCATGCTGCATGTTTTATAAAAAAAAAAATTATTTTATCCAAAATATTGTTGTAATTTAGTGAAGCCACTTGGCGAAATCATGACTTCTAAACCCAACTTTTATTATATAGTATATGATTGTATTGGGCAAGAATTTAAACCTTTAAGGGCCAAATGGAAGCATATGGTGTACAATTAGGATATGAGTAGTGATTATTACACACTTTGAAAATCGTATCACAAGTTCAATTAATTTTTCATGTGGTGTGTAATAGCTTTTCTCCTTAGGTTATATAGATATATAACAAGTTTTCATTCTCATACATTTATATTCACTTTTATGGGTTAAAATGTGGTTTTTTTAGAAAAAATTTAAATATTTTTGCATTATCAATTGTAGAAATATATGTGAAATAGTATATGTGAACTAGTGTGAAAATATATGTTTCCCAGATAATATGTAGTGAGAAAGAGAACCTGGTGGCGTCAAGACATCTTGTTATGATTGACCATTGATTAGTTGATATGGATTGTGAGAAAGAGAAGTTGTCAGTGGCGTTAAGGCATCAGTTATAACTGGTCATCAATTAGTTGATATAGATTGTATGCTCTATGATTATTACAGGGGCACTCAAAAATTTTCATAGTTTTTTTTTTTGGGTTGAAATATGCCGTTGATTCCTGAAGTTTATCAATTAAGCATTTTTGAAATTTTGATTTCTAAAGTTTCACCTGAGCATTATTGTTTTCTAAACTTTAAAAATTGAGCATTATTAGTGATAGGCCAAAAACGTATTGACCCCTTGTGATAAATCAATTGATTAATTAGCCAAGGTTATTAATTAATCAAATTAACTTGCAAACACGTGTTAGCAGAAACAAATCACCAATAAACTAAAGTGCAACGAAAAAAATAAATTGACATGGTGATTTGTTTATGAATGGGGAAAACCAACTCGGCAAAACTAACTCGGCAAAAACCCCACCAGATGATTTTAAGGTCACCACTCCCGAGAATCCACTATTATCAAAATAAGTGGTTATAAGTAAAGGAATCCCAGTACCTTATACTAACCTACAGTTGAACCCTTACCCCAATATCCAATTGGACTTGTTCTATAGTGACAATCTCTCCTTGTATTGTACAGCTCCCAGTACGTGCTAACCAATTGTATGGATCCTAGTATGTGACTTCAATCACCAACTAGAGTAGTATTGTTAGCTGCAAAGTTCTTCAGTTCATCACACAATGAAGATCGAGAAGCTCCTTGGTTACTAAACCCTACGGTGCACAAACACAGCAGTTTCTTCACAAGAAAGATGAACTAGGGCAAACTAGGTCTCTAGTTACAATCTGCTTTTGTGCAATTGTGCTCTCCGCTGTGTAACCTGATACGGCCCTTAAAATAATCCTTATATACGTTTAGGGTTATGAGAAAAGAAAGCCCAAACATATAGTCACGGATTGAATGAAAAACAAACTCGAAAATCTGAGTTTCATAAATCTCGACAGATACCCTATCTGTCAAGCTGCTGTCATGCCACGGGCTAGAAAAGCTCTTCAAGTCTAGAAAAATGCTAGCTGTTGAGCTAGCTATCGAGTTTTAATGAACAACACTTTTCACACTTGAATCTTGGACAGACTTACATGGCTTCAATACTTGGACTTGAAACAAGGTTCCTTGAAGTATTAAACACATCCTAGATCTACCCAAACACAAGTAAAGTGCGTTTTGTCAAAGGATTAGCCAATTACATAAAATGTTGACATATGTTCTTAACATCAAATCACATATGTCCTAACAATTAGTCTTTTGTCAACTTTTGTCCTATATGGAATTCTCAGTTGCATAACTTAGCAACGTATCAATGAGGCTAATTAGGGGCAATGTGAATGCAACAATTTTATGCCTCACAATCCAAGAAGTCCCGTCCTTGATTTGGTAAAACCATAAAAGAGTTTGATAAAGGACCAATTAGCACCTAAGATGTTGATAAAATTGTGAAATTGAGAGATCTAAGGAACTTCAAAGTTATAGCCTTAAATTCTCTTTTGGCTTGCCCAAGGTAAATTGCAAAACTTTACCCAATGAGCTGATAGTCCTCTCCTTAAACAAGACCTTCTAATAGAAGATTGCAAATCTCATCATTTCCAACCAGCCCTTGTGGCTGCATTAGTTTCCTTTTCTAGCCTTTGACATATTTAAAAATGACGATGTGTGCATTTAAGTACATGTTGCAACTAAACTAAAAAAAAAAGGGAAAATTGCACTTTACCCACCTGTGATTTGGCCCGTTTTAACAGTGCCCACTCGTGATTTAAAAATTATCACTTAACCCACTTGAGGTGGCCTCCATTAAACTCTCGTTACCCACTTTTGCCTTTTCCGTTAAAAAATCCCCTTTACTATATAAGCCAAAATTAGAACCTAAATAAAACCCTAAAAGGAAGAAAGAGCTCTCTCCATCTCTCTACCTTAGGGTTTAGGGTAGAGAGACGGAGAGAGCTCTTTCTTCCTTTTAGGGTTTTATTTAGGTTCTAATTTTGGCTTATATAGTAAAGGGGATTTTAGACCCTAAATGGGGGTCTAACGGAGGCCACCTCAGGCAGAAGTGAGTGAATTTAATTTTAGCCCAGTTTCCTTCACAATCTCCATCAAAGTCGCCAACACAAGCACGTGCACCTAAAGCTTCAGCGCCATTGCCTACAGTTAGAAAGACTCCAGTGCTTGCTCCGTCATCCGGCAGTGGTGAACTCTCCACCATCTCCTCCTCCAGCTTCTTCTAAGGCTCCGGTGAGTCCTTCATCTTCAATTAGTACTCCACCTGTTGAAGCTCCTGGATTAGCTCAGAGTGGCGCTGTTTTGAACAGAGTTGGGTTCGTTGCTGGATCTATGGCTGTAGTAGTATTCGCTGCTGTTTTGGTGTTTTAGAAATTACAAGTGTTTGTTCTATGTTTTTTTGGGTTTAGGTGTTTTATTGTATTTATTCATTATTCATTCATTCACAGCATGTGATGTTTTATCATGGTATTGACTATACCCATTAATAGAATTCAACAAAAAAAAAAAAACCTATTAATATAATTTCTTCTTTATTCTTTTAATTCCGTAATTGGTGTTAAATATTGTGAAATTTTTATTTTTGAAAGTCTAAGGAAACCAACTTTATGGGTTTGAATTGCGATTACACAGAATCAATTGGTGCTTGAGTTCAATAAAATATAACACACAAAAGGATTAGGTTGCTTTATATATGAGGTTGCTTGCAAGTGTTTAGATTTCACTTTGACAATCTAAGTGAAGAGAGAAAGGGATTATGGGTTTGGGGATTTTTAGGGATTCTAAGGTAGAGAGAGGGAGAGCTCGTTCTTCCTTTTAGGGTTTTTTTTTTGGGTTCTAATTTTGGCTTATATAGTAAAGAGGATTTTCTAATGGAAAGGGCAGAGGTGGGTAATGGGGGTCTAACAGAGGCCACCTCAAGTAGGTTAAGTGATAACTTTTAAACCAAGGGCGGACATTGTTAAAACGGGTCAAACCACAGGTAGGCAAAGTGCAATTTCCAAAAAAAAAAAAAAAGTTTTGCTGCAACTCCAAATTTTAATGTTCTCACTTGAGTATCATAGCCCAATATGGCTTGGCACACCTCTCTTTATGACCGAGCTAACCATTTCATTAGCAGCTCTCACATAATCCCACTACCAATAGAGAAGACCAACAACCTTCTAATAGTACTCTAGCTTAGAAAGAAATAAGGGCTAATTACAATTTACCAATCAGTGGTTTAGCCAAAATTTAAATTGCCTATCCGTGGTTTGAAATTTGGCACTTTGTCCACTTAAGGTTAGCTCAATTAGGGTTCTATAACCCACCTCTATTAAAAATGAGGTTAAATATGTATTTTTGCTCTCTTTTATCCTCTCTCCTCTCAAAACATAAAAGATTAAGAGAAAACAAGATCAAAAAGTGAGAGTTTTGTAAAAACAAACATTACCACCACCAAAGAAGCTTCTGTCAAGAGTCATCTACCCGCTGTTGTTTAATTTTAATTTTTCCTACCTTTGTTCTTTTAAATTTTAGTAGCTATTTTGAAAATACTGGAACTCAATTAGTCTAATTATTGTTGTCAAGAACTATTTCGTGCAATCTTAGGCTCTACAATCCTAATGTCAACAGACTTGGGCATCATTCCATGAATACAGCAAAAATCTAAAGTTGATCAGTATTGTGTTTTTGCCAAGTTCCATGACTATGCATAAGTACAAATCCAACTGCGCCTAACTGCCTAAGTCTTCCTTCAGTCAAAACTCCTCACCCAAACCCACCATTAACGAACCCAAAAGCCATTTTCAAACCCAGCCTTCTTCTCATATGAGCTATATATGGAGGTGCAACAAATTTAAAGTATGAATTTTTTGGATTTTTGCTTACAATATATAGGGAGACATTTGAATAATAAATTTTGTGTACTCCCTATGTTTGCTTAATATGGAAACAAAATCATAGCATAATAACAAAACCCATGCATACGTAATTGTGATGATATGAGGTGTAACATTTGAAAGTTAGTGAGTCATAAATGTTCCCATCTTGGCTTAAGCCTATACAAACTCACATTTGCAAACCATTTCTTGCATGTTGAAAAGCAAAGGAGGAAAAAAAAAGTGCACAATGTCTCATTCTTAGATCATGTGCTCAAAATGATGGATGGTCATCTATATATACTGGCAGATATTTGTGCGCAAGGATTTCTGTCTTCGTGGCTAGCGGTGGAGCGTTGTTGTTCTTGGTATATACAATAAATACTGTATTGAAAATATTATAATAAATTTTGAATGAACTCTTGCTCAAATGTTGACCTCTCCTTATGAGTGAGTGTTGAGTTTATAATAAATTTATTCTTAATTCATTTTCCTTCTTTTAAATTTGTGGCACTGAATAGTCTACACCTTTTCTAATGTTTTATTCTAGGTTGCACCGACACGTATCAGACACGGATACCGGCACGACTCACCTTTTATTTTTTTATTTATTTTTTTTCGTTTCTCCAACATGGTGCCAATGCGGCTCCGACACGGTGGGACACGCAAGCAGTGAAAAAAAAAAAAAAACAGAAAATCACATCAACCCTCCCTCTGGCCTCTGCCTTGCTGCCTTTTGTCCCTCGCCGGTGCTAGATCAGGCCAATTGGTGAGTCGGCAAGCTCCATAGACAGTTGTCGTCGACGTCATGCCTTTCGATCTCTCTCTCGACGTGGACAGGATAGACTCTTCTGATCGTTCGATCTCTTCTCTTCTCTCTCTCTCTGTTTTATTTTTCTTTCTTTCTTTCAGGTGAAAGGCCCTCTGTTTTTTCTCTCTCACTATTACTGTGTTATTTATAGCGCCTTTTTTTTTTACTCTCACTATTACTGTGTTATACTGTGTGTGTATATATATATATTATTTTTTTTTCTGTTTCTTTATTTTTGGTTTGTACTCTAAACATTTTATGTGTATTATTGTACCACTTTGAGTGTTAGTTTACTAATTTGTAGTTCTTACATAATTTAAATTCTAGATATAAATGTATTTTATGCCTAAAAATATTTAAAAATATGTCTAAATATAAAATTTAATTAATTATTTAATTGCCGTGTCCACGCCGTGTCATGTCTTTATTTTTCAAAAATTGCCGAATCCCCGTGTTCATGTCCGTGCATCGTAGGTTTTATTGCAGCTCTCTACTGTTTCTTTTTTGTTTTTGGTTTTATCAAGTTTTGTTTTGCCATGTCAATTACTTTATGAGTGATCCGATCCCATAGCACAAATTTAGAATCCATTGAAAAACAATTATTTATGAGTTTAAAGAATCAAACTGCCAAAATCTTGTGCGATAAGAGCTTATAACACCAAGGCTGAGACCATGATCTCATTGTGAGGAAGATTTGCCAAAATGCATCTTTTTTTTTGTTTGACTAATCTTTTTGTTCTTTAGTCATATTTCAAGAGATGCTCTAATGATCATCATATAAATATATGATAAAAATAAATAAATCATGTAATTACTTCTTTGCATTACATGAAATCCATGCAAAAGCAGTAAATGATTTTCCAATTTAGTAACAAATAAAGAAAGAAAAGGTTAGCAAAAGGGGAAAAACATAAATCAACATACAATCTTTTATCTCCACTATTTTATTTCTATATTCACCATTAATATAAAAATGTACATATATTAATATATGAGTGGACATAAAAACAAACGCTTCTTTTATTTCAACAGCAGACGTACACACTTTTAACAACGACATTACCTTCACCAATCTCATCCACAAAAACCTTGAGATTGTTATAGTAAGAACCACCACCAATCTCATCCACAAAAACTTTTGAGGTTGTTATAGGAAGAACCACCTTCGTTGGCAGCCTCCATCGCCAACTCCTTCCATTTCTTGGCATTCCTTCTAATTGCTTCTCCTCTCTCTCCATCTCCCACAACCAGTTCCAAGCATCTCTTAATCTCAGCATCTTCAACAATCCCATCCTTATTCACTATCATCCTCACTCCTGTCTTCCATATATCTTCAATTAGCTTCGCATTCGTCACTTGATCAGACCACTGTGGAAATGCTACCATTGGCACCCCTGAAACCAAACTCTCCAAAGTTGAATTCCACCCACAATGTGTCACAAAGCATCCTAATGAAGGATGTGACAAAACCTCTACTTGGGAACACCACGGCACTATCATTCCCATTTGTTCCAGTTCCTCTCTGCAACTCAACTTCTCTTCTTCTACATTTTCCTTAGCTCTTATGACCCACAAGAAGGGCCTCCCACAACCCAACAGTCCGCGTGCGATTTCCTCCATTTGTTGCTTCATCAAGACTGCTAAGCTCCCAAATGAAACATAAATAACCGATGATTCAGGCTTAGAGTTGAGCCATTCGATGTAGTCTTTGGAAACATCTCCTCCAAATGACTTATCTAATGGAAGTAGCGGTCCAACTGCAACCAAATTAAACTTTTCAATTGCCTTCAAGGCCTCAGGCTCTAGTGCGTCAAAGGTATTTACTAGAACTCTAGGATTACTCTCATTTTCAAGCGCTTCAAAGTGGGTTTGAAGTATGGGGAGAGCAGAAGTGTGAGTGTTGGAAGCAAGAAAAAAGGAGGGAAGGTCACGGCTAGTGAATAATGGTAGTCCCGGTAACTTTATCGAAGATGAGGTGTGGTCATTGTTGTCGTTTCTGATAACATCGGCAAAGCCGTTGAAGTAGTAGTAATATATGTCCAAAACCATGGCAGGTTGAATCCAAAGAAGCGTGGAAGGAACGTGAAGTTCACGCGCTACGTCAGCAGCCCAAGGTAGAAGCAGTGTGTAGACTAAGCAAGTAAAGGGACGACCCTGGTTGACGCTGGACACAATAAGTTGGGTGAGAGTTTTGGAGCCATTGCACTTGAACTGATCGTAGTGGTTCTGGGCATCATCCATGGGATTAATTCCGTCGTCGTAGCCGTCGGAGAAGGTGACAAACGACAAGCCGTCGGGAGGAGGACTCTTGATCATGCGACGGTGGGCACTAATGGTGATGGCAAAGGTGACCTGCGCTCCCAAGTGAATGAGGCGCTTAGCGAATTGGAGGGAAGGGTTGATATGGCCTTGCGCTGGGTATGTAACGAGAAGGAAGTGAGCCATGATATATTCTATTGGATTTTGGTCCGAGAGTTGAGGTGTTGTGGGCTGTGACTTGTGAATAACATAAGCTTAAAAGGGAATAGTTTTGTGCTCATGGAAATGGGGATTACATGGGACCTGACATGAGTTGTGCTTTGTAAATTGACGTTTAAGGTGACAATTTAAAGGACCCTATTATGTTGGAAATGATACGGAAGCTGGCCAAAGAATATTCCTTTAAGTTTCTACAATCTAAGTCAATTTTACTACTTAGAAATGGTTGGTTAATGAAGTAATGGTTAACTCTGGTGTCCGACAAGATAGTTGTCCACTAGGACCACTACCTTAGGGCTACTTCGAGCCTGTTTAGGATTCGTTTATTTTGCTAAAACTGAAAACTTTTTGTTAAAAGTATTGTAGATAAAAGTGAAAGTTAAATGAAATAGTACAGTAGAACTCATGAATAGTACTAAAAATTGCAGTGAGATCCATGAATAGTAGCAAAAATAAGTTGAATAGCAAAATAAGTAGACAAAAATAATCTTTGCCAAACGAACACTTGATGTAGACTTAAATGGTTACCCAACTTAAAATCAAATTGAACATTGAATTAGAGAGTGAGATGAAACCTAACCTTAAAAAATGTACATAAAAAATCTTAGTATTAGACTCATTATTTCGTGTGTCAGTTTGGATATGAGTTTTTGTTTTCATGTGTTTAAATTTATGTAGGGGCTATTTTTTTTTTTTTGATACAAAGTAGAATTTATACTCTAACCTAACCTAATCTAAGTGTATATGTATATGAAACTTTCTCCTGGAGATTAGAACTCTGACTCTTGCCCTCTACATCCCACAAGCACTTATACTTGTGGAGTGACCATCGCACTAAGAGTGTGCGGTGGTGGGACTACTCTTTAATTACTCTTACCGTGTACATTCTCATTAAATCATTGTGTTTCTGAGGGTTCAAAATATTTTCTTTGGAAATTACATTACTGGGACATTAAAATTGTGAATACCCAAGGGGTAAAAGTCCAAAGCGTTAAAAGATGAAACTTAAAAGTGAAAGAACAAGAGAAGTTGAGATCACTGAGAGAGTCTACAAACGACTAATGCGTAGAGATATCTGAGCCTACCACGAGAGAGAGAGAGAGAGAGAGAGAGAGAGAGAGAGAGAGAGAGAGAGAGAGAGAGAGAGAGAGAGAGAGAGAGAGAGAGAGAGAGAGAGAGAGAGAGCTGCCGCTATCGTCTAGCCACTACTCGGTAAGTTTTTATTTATTTATTTTATTTGATAGGTTTTGATTTAGATGTTTGGATATGGGTTTTATTTTTATTTTATGGGGTGTGGATATGGATTTTTTCATTCTTCATTGGAAGGTCCCATTACAATCTTAACTATTTTAGTAATTGAAAACATATAAATCTTACTTATTTTACACAAAAATCTCAAATTAGGATGAGTATAATAAACCATTATTTCTTCTTGAGTTATCTACATAGGTTTGGTGGTTATAATAAATTATTATTTCTTCTTTCAAAACAACCTTTTGAGTTGTTTAGAGGTTGTTTGGGTTGGGTGAAAACTGAGTTATATAACTTAGTTTTCATCACCTATAATCTAAAACACATGGTCCCCACATCATTTCGACTTGTTTGGCTTGGTTTTCTTTCTCACTTTCCATCACTCATAACTCCAAAAAAAAAGAAGAGTTAGAGTGAGTGAAAATGAGAACAAAATTTTGTTATTTTCAGATCATGGATTATGAGTTACAGTGGCAATGTTGTAAATTTTTAGAGCCAAGTAGGTCTCACTTGTAAGTCAAGGTCACCATCAAGTGCTAGAGCAATAATACTCACCAATGAGCAGAAGAACTGTTCACTTCCAATTTTTTGTTTTCCCTCATTTCTCTCTTTCACTCTTAGTTCTCTCTTCTCTTTCACTCTAGTCTCCTTGTTCTTGTTTCATTTCTCATAGTTCATACACCTAAAATGTGAAAAAAAAAAAGAATAAACAAAAGAGAAATATTATGTCGACAATATTTTTACAATATTTTCACAAAAAATCATAAGTAGCAGTTTGTTGCTGGTTGTTATTGGTAGACAAAAAAGAAATTTCAATAGTAGGTTTAAATTAGAGCTAATAACAACTTATCACCTATAATTTATTGTGAAAGTTTGTAAAAAAGTTGTGGATGTAACACTCCTTTAAACAATAAGCAACCTATGCAATTAAGTATCTACTGTGCCCTATGTCATACAACCAAAAGACTTTTGTATGTATGGCATTTTTTTTCATTTTTTGGTAGAAAACGCTGCTTATATATAGAAATGAGGAAATTCAGTTACAAAGTTCTAAGGGCATACCCTCTCATAATACAACCCAGTACAATCATAAAGGAGAAGTAAAGATAAGTCCATAAGAGGACTATGAAGTGTAGACAAAAGTCTTGATCAGTGCTTGATCCCTTCCTAGCCAGTAAGTTCGCACACTTGTTGGCTTTATGAAAACAATGCTTCATCTTCACCTGAGGAATCCAGTTGATGAAGGTCTTGCAATCCATTATAAGATGTTAGGGACATATTTGACGTAATTGGCTAATTCTTTGACAAAACGCACTTTACTTGTAATTGGGTAGATCTAGGATGATTTAAGACTTCAAGAAACATGTTATTTAAGTCAAGTGTTAAAGTCATGCAAATCTGTTCAAGAAATAAGTGAAGAAGTGTTGTTCATTAAAACTCGACAGATGTCTCGACAGAAGCTTATCTATCAAGATTTAATGTTGAAGCTCGACACAAGCTATATTTGTTGAGAATTACGAAATCAGAATTTCCAGATGTGATCACACGCATATCCTTGAGTATTTGTGTAGGGTTTCTTTTCTCATAATCGAAGATATATATAAGAATTATTTTAAGGGCCGCGTTAAAGGATGCAAGGGTTGTTGCACTTATTGTTACACGCATATTGTAACTGGAGACAAAAATTGCCCTAATTTATCATTCTCTCTGGATAAGCTACTATGTCTTTGCGCCAAGAGTTTTGTGACCAAGGAGCTTATTGATCTTCATGTTGATAAACTGAAAAACTTTGCAGCCAACATCTTCCTCAAGTTGGTGTGTTAGTCTCATACTAGGATCCGTGCATCATTGGTTAGTCACATATTGGGATTCCTGCATTGAAAAGAGAGATTGCTGTTACAATACAAGTCCAATTGGGTATTGGGGTAAGGGTTCAACTGTAGGTTAATATTAGTTACTGGGATTCCTTTTACTTGTAACCACTTGTTTTGATAATAGTTGATTCTCAAGAGTGGTGACCTAAAATTCACCCGGTGGGGTTTTGCCTCGAAGGTTTTCCCCATTCGTAAAAAAATCACCCTGTCAAATTTATTTTCTGCTACATTTAGTTTAATTGGTGATTTGTTTGTGCTATCACACTATTGTATGTTAAATTGACTTAATTAATTAACTTGGATAATTAATTAATTTGCCAAATGGGTCAATACATTTTTGGCCTATCATAAGAAATGTATGATGTAAATTATAATTAAACTCTTCCATCACCCACCTAAGAATAACTCTAGCATCAACTTCAACTTCAACAGCCAACAGGTTTAAATTAACACAAAACATAAGTACATCCCTTAAAGCTCATTGTCTGCCTCTACACTGCTTGTTACCCATATTGAGTGGTTAAAGCCTTTCACCCAATTCCCTTTATTATCCCGGACTAATCCACCACCACCTGCCATACCTGGGTTGCCTAGGAAGGACCCATCCATATTAAGCTTATACCAGCTGAGGTCAAGTTTACTTCACCTTACATTATTAGAGTGCTTCCTTTTTTCCCATGACAGATCTAGCAGCACAGAATAGAAATTTAGTAGCATCTTGGACTTTCTGAATGGTCTGTTTGGTTGGAAGGATGGAAAAGTGAAAGAATAAAAAATAGTGGGAGGATGAAAAAGTGGGAGGGTAGAAAAAATTTTAGGGTATGTTTGGTAACTATTTTTTTCTCTTATTTTCTGTTTAAAAAAAAAAAATCTATTTTTGAGACTAAAAAACTTGTTTGGCAACTCAAAATGGGCAGAAAACAAAAACTGTTTTCAAAACTCAATTTGTGAAGGAAACTGAAAACATGCAAATGACTGTTTTCAGTTTCTAATTTTCAAAAGTCAATGAAAATACGCATTTAATTTAATGAATCTGTCTCATTTAATGAGTTAACATTAAATTTCAAATCCTAGTAACAACATATTTTAGCATTTTCTATTTTTTTCTTCAAAAAACTATCTTTTTAATTTCAACTAACCAAACATGTTTTTGATTTCAAAAATACAAGAAATTTTTTTTTTATATTCCCAAAAACAAGTTTTTGAAAATAGAAAGCAAAAACTGTTACCAAACGTAATCTTAATTTTTCTCATTTTTGTTTGGTTGGGAATGAAAAAGTGGAGGGACGAAAAAAGTAAATTTATATAAATTTATATATCTTTGTTAAAAAATGATGTTCAATTGAAAAAAAAAGTGACAAACAATAAAATAAAATAAAATACAATCACCAAAATTTATTAAAAAATAAAAATTATGTCCTAAAAAAAATCACGTCTAAAAAAAAAAAAAAAAAGCAATGTATAAGCCCATGTGCAACTTGCACGTGGACATTTTTGTCATTAGCCATCAGATTTTCCCTCATCAAGTTCTCCCCATTTGGGGGAGAAAGCACGTGGGTCCTACTATCATTTTCCCCTCTCCCCCTTCTGACCAACCTCCAAAAAACTTTCCTCCTCCTTCCTCTTTATTTATTTATTTATTTATTTATTTTATTTCTATCCTCCCTAAATTCTACTCTACCAAACACGCCTTAAGAAGCTCATGATTAGGGCGCAAACTCTAAAAATCTATTTTGTTTCTGTGGAGCCAAAGACTCCAAACTGCGAATGGGAAGGTCTTCCAAGGGCTAGGTATGGCATTTAAAACACGCCTGTGCTTGTTAATTCTTTCAATTACTTTTGTGCAATTGGTGCTTATTTTGTTTTCTTTAGAAGTGACATTTTTACCATAAAATAGAAAAAAATTAATAAAAATTTTCACAAGCAGGTTTCACTTAGTCATAGACAACGAATTACAGGAAGATGTAATGGCTATTGAACTATATTATTTTAGATAGAATGACTCTTACATTGAATCATGAAACTCGTTAGAGTGAGTTAGGGCCAAGTATTTACTGAGAATTATCTCACGGTATGTGGGGTTCACAGATGTCAGACAGGGACTACATGACTACAAATAAACCCGTCCATGTTTGGTATTTACTTTCCAAACTATTGCTAAGGCTGTTGATTTGCAAATATAAAGAATAGAGATGAGTAAATTCTAATTTATTATCTTGTAATTTGGACATATCACAATTTAATTCAAAAAATTTTCAATTACTACATTTGTGGGCGAAAATGGGAAAATGTCCATTTCGCAAAAAAAAAAAGGGCAAATGCCTCATTTTCCAAACTAATTAGGGAAATTCCACTCTTTTAAAACTCAATTTTCTCAAAATTGAGTTTCAAAAAAAATTTCTGGAGCTCTACAGTGACGTTTTAAGGAGCCTATAGTGACGTTTTAAGGATTTAGAACAGCGTTTTGTAACTCGACCTCCATGAAATTGAATTACATGCAAGTTTTTCATTTTCTTTTTATCTATAACTCGACTTCATGGAGCTCGAGTTACAAAACGCCGCTATAGGTCCTTAAAAACGTCACTATAGGCTCCTTAAAACGTCGCTATAGGGCTTAACTCGATTTTGAGAAAATCGAGTTTCAAAAGAGGGGCATTTCCTTAATTAGTTTGGGAAAGGGGGCAACATGCTGATTTTTTTTTGCGAAAAGGGCAAAAGCCCATTTTGGCCTACATTTGTGCCCCTAAAGATAGACTAAACTAAAACCATTAGGACTATGTTAAAATGAACATATTCTATATGTTGTGAATAATAAACATTCTCATCTTCTTCTTATTCGTGGGAATTCTTCTTCCAAGTCCTCTTCTACAAAAAATAGTCTTTGATCTAACCCATAAATAAACAATCAATTTATAATATATATTATAAAATTTGGATCTTAAAATTGATAGATGCATGTTACATTGACACATATTCATTTTCAAAGTATACTACAATAACAAATAGTAACTTCCTATATTTAATCAGTATGATATAGATTAACAATGTCACATGTCAAAAAATTATTTGTAAATATCAATATGTTTGCTATAATACTAGATACAACATAAAATTTAAAATTTTGAGTGAAGTAAATGCATTTCTTTAGTATTGTATTTAAGTTATCATTTCTATTCTTATTTATGACCATTAAATCTTAATTTGTCATTTTCTTTTCTTTTTATTTTCCTAACCATTCCCCTTCCAAAGGTTATTCAAGAATTTCACTATTTTGTTCTAAAATTTTTTTTTCGTTTAAAAGTACTTCAATTGAGTAATATATGTGTAATCTAATAATCATAGCTAGATATATTATTTTTTTGTACAAGATAGAAATCTACTCTAGCCTAATCTAAGTGTATATGTGTGTGAAACTCCCTCCTAAAGACTTAAACCCCGGCCCTTGCCTCCCACACTCCACAAACACTTGTACTTGTGGAGTGACCATCGCACCAAGGGTGTGCGGTGGTATCATAGATAGATATTAGAAATTATAAAAGTTGGATTCCAAAATTGGAAAAGGTATTTAATATCAAATTATACCATGTTAGTGGTTTTAAAATCCAATAATTGTGAGACATGTCAGTAAAAAATAACTATATCACTAATAAATGAAAGACATGTGTTAGTGAGTAGTTATTTTTGTACACATGTCTCTTGGCTATTGGATTTTGATACAGATGACGTGGTATTATTTGATACAAAATACTTTTCTGAAAACTGGTGAATGCACAAAGTGATGACACATGTCCCTTTACCAATGCATATAAATATGACAAGTAGGACTTGCTTAATCTTTTATTTTATTTTTTAATTCTTGGGATAGAAACAGGTTTTGCTTAGTCTCAATTAGTAAAGTACAAGAAATTTCATTCAGATGTAATTGGCTAATTGCTACCGACCAATTTTATATTACAGAATGTGAGGTCCACAAATATGTTTAGAAGACCTAATATGCAAGTAGCTACTGGACAAACCAAACCATAATGATATATTTTCTGAACTACTTAGTTGATTTGCCGCAACCTAGTAACAAATAAAGAATGACAAGATAAGGCAAAGGCCTTTCTCAAAAAAAGATAAGGCAAAGGCAAAAAACATAAATCAACGACCTATGGAAAATAACTCGTTACACTCATTTCTCTCTACTATTTTATATCAATCTTCACAATTAATGTAAAAATGTACACATTTTAATATATTAAAGTATGGATGTAAAAACAAAAACACTTTTTTGAAGACTGAATATTATTCAACGGAAAGCAAATTACAAGGAAACAAAAGAGACAACCTCTCTTTCTACATGACTATACACACTGGGAGGGCAACAACCCAAACCAAAAGAACCAACCCAACTTTGAATCCTAGACCATTTAGCTAATTTATGAGCAGTCATATTTGTCTCACAATAAACTCAATTAAAGGAAACCGAAACCAGAGAGGACCATGCCACATGGGCAGCCTCTACAAAATGATTTAGTCTCCAATGGATACTGTCCCTGAGAGGGAATCTATACATGTCTTAGAATCACTTTCTATAATTACATGTGAAGCATCATAACAAATTGCAAGAGCAAGACTGAGTGCCTATAACATTGCTAATGAGAGTGATGAAATAAAAGAACTTTTATTTCATCAGTAAACCTACACGCTTTTAACGAGGTTACCTTCACCAGTCTCATCCACAAAAGCTTTGAGATTGATATAGGAAGAAGAACCAACTTCGTTGGTAGCCTCCATAGCCAACTCCTTTCATTTCTTGGCATTCCTTCTAATTGCTTCCCCTCTCTCTCCATCTCCCACAATGAATTCCAAACATCTCTTAATCTCATCACCTTCAACAATCCCATCCTTATTCACCGTCACCCTCACTCCTATCTTCCACACATCTTCAATTAGCTTTGCATTCGTCCCTTGATCAGACCACTGTGGAAATGCTACCATTGGCACCCCTAAAATCAAACTCTCCAAAGTTGAATTCCACCCACAATGTGTCACAAAGCATCCTAGTGAAGGATGTGACAAAACCTCCACTTGGGAACACCATGGCACTGGCGAAAATGGGCTTTTGCCTATTTCGTGCAAAAAAATTAGCGTGTTGCCCCTTTCTCAAACTAATTACGGAAATGCCTCTCTTTTGAAACTCGATTTTCTCAAAATCGAGTTAAGCCCTATAGTGGCATTTTAAGGAGCCTATAGTGGCGTTTTGGAACTCAAGCTCCATGAACTCGAGTTACAAGTGTAAAAAAAAAAAAAAAAAAAAAAAAACTTGCATTGAACTCGAGTTCCAAAAGGCCACTATAGATCCTTAAAACGTCACTATAAGCTTCTTAAAATGCCACTATAGGGCTCTAGAAATTTTTTTTTGAAACTCGATTTTGAGAAAATTGAGTTTCAAAAGAAAAACATTTTCCTAATTAGTTTGGGAAAGGGGGCAACACATTAATTTTTTTGCAAGAAATGGGCAAGAGCCCATTTTTGCCCGATGGCACTATCATTCCCCTTTGTTCCAATTCCTCTCTACAACTCAACTTCTCGTCTTCTCCATATTCCTTAGCTCTTATGACCCACAAGAAGGGCCTCCCACAATCCAACGATCTGCAATTTCCTCCATGTGTTGCTTTTTTAACACCAATAAGCTTCCAAATGAAACATAAATGACCCATGATTCAGACTTCGAGTTGAGCCTTTTGATGTAATTTTTGGAGCCATTAGACAAATCTCTTCCTTCCAAAATAGCATATGGAACTAGTGGTTCAACTGAAACCAAGTTAAGTTTTTCGAGTGATTTTAAAGCCTCGAGCTCTAATGCATCAAAGGTATTCACTAGAACTCGAGGATTTCTCTCCTTTTCAAGTGCTTCAAGTTGGCCTTGGAATTTAGGGTGTACAAGAGCATATGGGTTTGAAGCAAGCAAGAAGGAGGGAAGGTCACAAGTTACAAGTAATAATGGTAGACTTGGTAACTGTATCAAATAGGAAGGCCGGTCATCACTGTTGTTCCCAATAACATCGACAAAACCATTGTAATAGTAGTAGTCTATGTCCAAAACCATTGTAGGCTAAATTCGAAGAAAGGCAAAAGGAAGATGAAGCTCACGAGCCACATCAGCAACCCAAGGTAGAAGCATTGTGTAGACTATGCATTGTTTATTGGCAGTGGAGACAATGAGGCCAGTGAGAGCTTCGGAGCCATTGTGCTTGGGCTAATCCCATTGTTTTTTGGTATCGTCCATAGGTACAACTCCGTCATCGTAGCCGTCAGAGAAGGTGGAGAATGACAAGCCGTTAGGAGGAGGGCTTTTGATCATGTGTCGACGGTGGGCGCCAACGGTGGTGAAGAAGGTGACATGGACACCCAAGTGAATGAGGCGTTCGACGAAATAGATGACAGGGTTTATATAGCCTTGCGCGGGATATGCGACGATGACAAAGTGGCTTTGCTGCTGCTTTGCAATAATTATTTGATACTTTGATATGGGTTGTGAATATGAGGATGGGCAAGGCTTAAAAAATGGAGCAAAAAATTTTAGGAGCACAACTTAAATTAGAACTTTTGCCACAATTTTCTACATGACAAATTGTGAGTAGTGGATTTATTTGAAAGTGATAGACAGTTAATCATAGTTTTTCATATAAGATAATTATAGCAAAATTTGTGATATTTTATATATAATACTAGAATTGTTCAAAATAGAAGGGATTGCATAAGAGTATTAATGATGTTTGCGGTGACAATTTGGAGAAGGTGGGACTTCGTGATTTGTAATTTCTTCTTGTTGTTTTCATCAAATTAAGTTTAGAGAGGACAAGGGCTATTGGCTTAAGGGCTTAGGTTGGTCTGACCAAAACAATCCAATTCTTTATGCATTTAATATGAATATATGATCTGTCCAACTTGGCACAAGTAATCCCTTTATAACAATATATTAAGATAGGTTAGATTCTTAAAATTGTAATGACTGGCCCTTACAAAAATTTCATAGATCCCAGCCTATGTGTGTTTGTCTATTCTTTCTTTTAAAATCAAATGATGACCATTTTAATTAGTTTGCCTTACTGTTAGTTTATCAAGTAGACCCCACCCAATTAAAGTATAAACTTTTACCAAAGCCTACCAAATGCGAAGACATCATGTGTCCTTTCTTTTTTATAAGCTTACAAAAGTGTGGTGCATTGTGTTCCTTGCATCAGAAAATACACTGTATTGTTACCCAAAAAAGAGTGTGTTGGTGCAAACACAATGATAATGGAAATAACACGAAGAGAAACTGAATAATAATTCTGAATTTTTATTAGTTTAAAGAAAGAGATTACATAACATTATTTGGACTGAGGCGCGACATTCGCTCTCTTTAAGGAGATTCAAGCCCTTAGTTGGCTAAATTTTGTAACCAGTGCAGACTGTCTCTAATTTGTCTCCTCCAGGATACAACAACCCAACAAGTGTCGTATGGCTAGAACAACCTCTGCACAAAGTGTTCAAATCCAAAGCTCCACCAGAAAGAACACCCTTTCTTGCCAAGAATCTCTCTATTTTTTTTAGTGTATATTGCAGTAACTTGGATTGTGTCTGAATGAGTCTATTTATAGGCTCAATGGGCCTCACGAAATTACTACCCAAATTAATCTGATTAATTAGGTCAATTATTCTGATATAGTGGTATTACAAGATTAATTGTTGGATATTATTCTGATGGGTTAGAGTTACACAATTAATGGTGAGATAAGGAGTTTTCTGAATAATGAAAAGGTCCAAACGGATAGTCCATTAAGTGGGTTAATGGCTCATTATTTTCCATAATAAAAAATGGAATATTAATTCGGGCCATTTACTCACCAACGGATATGGTAATTACTCTAAATGGGCTGTCAAGTAGAAGGATCCAAGGTACTGATTCATTTTCAAATTTGACACCTCCACCCTTCACCTCCCCCTTGCGCACGTATCTGGCCCAATATTTGAGATAATTCATGTTAGCCCATTAATCACCACAATTAAAAAAAAAAACAAAATAGTCTCTCTCCTTTTCAATGTGGGATTAAACATTTTCACTAACTCCTCATCTTCTACATTCACTCCCACATCTTCACATTTATGTTATAAAATTATTCATTTTAATTATTTAATATTAAAATGCTCCAACAATCCTCCACTCATTTTAATATTAAATTTTTAGTTAAAGAGAGATTACCAGGGAAAGATGGGTCACTATGCATCATGAAGGTGTGCTCTGCATTGAACCTTCACTTAGTAAAACAACGATCTCAACTCCAGAGTCGTAGTGGTATCCGACTTGAACTAGGACTGTTTTAGGAAAATTAAGCGTCATTGCTTACACATAACAACCCAGGTGTTGACATGAGCTTTTATAGCTAGCACTTTACGGCCATGTGCTGATTCCAGTTTTATGAGTGTATTTGAGATTAAGTCCAAATCTCATAGGGAGCGGCCCTACCCCCACACTCACATAGGTGAAATTTTGTCAAGCGTGCTCTTGTAATTCTGACACCCCACTCATACGAGCTACAAATTTCATTAAGAGTTTTTTACTCAACCTCTCCATATTACAGGATAAATGCACTTACATCATAGGGATGAACAATTAAAAAATTATTTACAAAATAAATAATTAACAAAATAAATTATGCATTTCTTACGACCATCGTATGATTCATTTTTCCCATTAAACCTAATTCTCAAGATCTCTGGTCTTTGGGTTGGGTATCCTTATATATGGCTCATGATTCTAAGAACTTTAGTCCCATTCCCCTCGATGTATTCCAGACTCTATCTTTTGCCAAGGCCTTGGTAAATGGATCTGCAAGATTATTATTAGATTTAATATAATCCACAATTATGATGCCACTACTCAAATAAGATCGCATGTTACTGTACTTTCTTCTTATAGGTCTGGATTTACCATTGTAATAACAGTTTATAACTCTACCAATTGCAGCAGTACTATCACAATGAATTAATATAGGTGGAATTGGCTTTTCCTAAAGTGGAATTTCATATAACAAATCTCTAAGCCAATTTGCCTCTTCACTAGTGAAGCTAAATGCTATTAATTCAGCTTTCATTGTTGAATTAGCAATTATTGTTTGCTTTTTAGATTTTCAACAAATATTATCACTACCTAAGGTAAAAATACAACTAGTGGTAGAGAGAGAATCACCTGACAAAATATTCCAATTGGCATCACTAAAACCTTCAATCACAGCAGGGTATTTTTTATAAAACAAGCCATAACTTTTGGTACCAATTAAATATCTCATGACTCACTCAATAGCAAGCCAATGATCTTTACTAGGCTTGCTAGTAAACCTGCTTAACACTCCTACTGCATATGCAATGTCAGATCTAGTACAATCAGTAGCATAACGCAAACTACCAATAATGCTAGCATAATTCTTTTGATTAAAAATCTTACCATCATTATTCACTGGAAATAAATGAACCCTAGAATCAAAAGGAGTAGCTACACTTTTGTGATCATGAAAATTATATTTTCTCAATATTTTATCAACATAATGTGAGTGATCAAGATATATTCCATCACATGTTTTTGTAATTTTCATGTCTAAAATGAAATTAGCCTCACCAAGATCTTTCATATCAAAATGACTTTTAAGCATATTTTTTGTCTCATTTATAACATGCATATTTGAGCCAAAAATCAACATATCATCCACATAGAGGCTAATAATAACATGTAAATTAGTCCATGATTTAGAATAAATACAGTTATCACATTCATTTGATTTATAACCATTCTCAATCATGCAGGAATCAAACTTTTTATGCCACTGTTTAGGTGCTTGTTTTAAGCCATATAGGGATTTAGTTAGCTTACATACCTTGCTTTCTTGTCCAAACTCTACAAAACCTTCGGGTTGATCCATATAAATCTCTTCCTCTAGGTCCTCATTTAGAAAAGCAGTTTTTACATCTATTTGATAAATTTTCAAATAAAAAATTGCAGCAATAGCAATTAACAATATAATAGATGTAATTCTCGTTACCGGAGAAAAAGTATCAAAGAAATCAAGATCAACTTTTTGTTTAAAGCCTTTTGCAACAAGTCTAGCTTTAAACTTATCTATTGATCCATCCAGTTTCAACTCTTTTCTAAGGACCCATTTACAACCTATGGTCTTACAACCCGGTGGAAGATCTACTAATTTCCAAGTTTTATTAGAAATTAGAGATTTCATCTCATCATTTACAGCCTCTTTCCAAAATAAAGCATCAGGTAATGTTAAGGTCTCTTTTAAATTTTGAGGATTTTCCTCAATGTTAAAAACATAATAATCCGGACCAAAATCCTTTTCAACTTTAACTCTTTTACTCCTTCTAGGTTCCATTTCAAAATTTTCTTGATTTTGTAAATGTGAAGTAGAAGAACTAGGTTGCGACAAAATATTTTCTTTACCCCCACTATTTTTCAATTTAAAAGGAAACTTTTCTTCATGAAAAATTGCATCACCAGATTTAAAAATTATTTTGTTTTCAAGATAAAAAAATCTATAGGCTGCACTATTAAATGCATAACCAAGAAAAACACAAGTAGTAACTCTTATACCTAATTTAGGTATTTTAGGGCCAGTAAGCATTACATAAGCAAGACAACCCCATACTCTCAAATATCCCAAATTTGGCTTATGTCCTTTCCACATCTCAAAAGGTGTGATGTGTGACTTTTTATGTGGCACCCTATTCAAAACATGGCATGTAGTTAAAATAGCTTCACCCCAAAAAATGTAAAGGTGCACCAGATTCAATTAACATGGCATTTGTTAACTCAATTAAAGTTCTATTTTTTCTTTCAGCCACACCATTAGAAGCAGGTGAATATGGTGCAGTAGTTTCATAGATAATTCCCAAAGACTGAACAGATGAGTTGAATGCACTTGATACATACTCACGGCCTCTATCACTTATTCTTTTTATTTTTCTACCGAATTGATTTTCAACTTCTTTTAAAAAATCTTGAAATTTTTCAAAAACATCACTTTTATTTTTCAACAAATAAATAGTTGTATATTTTGAGAAATCATCAATAAAAGTGATAATATATCTATTTCCTCCACGAGTTAAAATTCCCTCAAATTCACATAAATCGGAGTGAATTAACTCAAGTAATTTGGTATTTTTTACAACAATTTTATGAGGCCTTTTTGTAATCTTAGCTTGACTACAAGTTTCACATTTTTCAAAATCTTTTGACAGTCTTAGAATTAATCCTAAACTACTCATGATTCCCACATATCTACTATTTATATGACACAAACGAGCATGCCAAAAATTAACAGAAGAAAGCATATAAACTGAACTGGTAGATGCTTTATTATTCTCAACATTTAATTTAAACATTCCATCACAAGCATAACCCTTTCCCACAAATAATCCCTTTTTAGTGATTACATAATTATCAGATTCCATAGTTTGCTTGAAGCCAGCCTTGTTAAGCAAAAAACTTGACATCAAATTCTTCCTCATGGACAGAGTGTAAAGTACATCTTTCAATGTTAGCACACATCTAGAAGTGAATTTCAATTCAACCTCATCACTCCTAAGAACCTTGGTTTCACTAGAGTCACCAAGCATAACAGTTTTTTCTTCTTCAAAAGGAGTGTACAATTTGAACCAATTTTTGTCATAGTAAACATGCCTATTAGCACCAGAATTTGCCCACCACCCTTTAACATATTGCACCATATTGATGTCTATAATCATAGCCACTAAAGGCTTTTCGGTTACGTTAGCCTGCGGGATAGATTCACGTTTCTGAAATTTGCAAAATTGAGCAATATGCTCACTCTTGCCACAGACAAAACAGGATCTATTAAATTAATCTTGTGAAAGGAGTCCTTGGTTCTTATTGTAATTTTTATTCAGGTTTCCCTTTCGTTGAGGTTATCTATTATTGTTTTTAAAGGCTTTCTTTTTTGGCTTCAATTGACCATTTCTAGGAAAATGATTTTTGGGCATATTATTATTGGATGAAATAAGGTTTACCTTTGTGGTAGAATTATCATTGCTATCTTGTATCATGAGTGCATCTTGTCCTTTAGCCTCCTCCTCCACACGAATGCGTGTGATCTAGGTCTCCAAGGATGTCTCCTTTTGTTTGTGTCGCAAAGTCTTTTGAAACTCCCTCCAAGATTGTGGTAGTTTGTCAATTATGCCAGCTACCACCAAATTGTCTCTGATCTTTATGCCTTCGGATCTCAACTCTACTACAATCATTTGGAAGTCTTGTGCTTGATCCACCACCGATTTTCCATCCACCATTTGGTAACGGAAAAATCTACTAGCAGCATACTTCTTTGCACTTGCCTCCTCGGTATCATACTTGCTTTGTAAAGCTTTCCAAATTTTTTTAGTAGACTTGTAAGTTGTATCATAATAATCATAGAAATGATCGGCAAGACAATTCAATAGATAAGAGCAACAATTATATTCATCTTTTGTATACTTATCTATTTTTTCTTGATGGAGAATATATTCTTCGTCACTCATCTCATCGGTGGGAACCTTTGACGGATTCTTCTTAGTGAGTATGTAGGCAATTTTGAGAAGGCTCAAGTAGAAGAGGACCTTTCCTTTTCACCTCTTAAAGTGGGCTCCCTTAAAGCGAAATGGCTTGTTACGATTTCCAACAGGCTTATTTGGTTTCTCTTGTATAAACTCCATGTGTTGAATCTCCTTAAAATTGTTGGTGCAAACACAATGATAATGGAAATAACACGAAGAGAAACTGAATAATAATTCTGAATTTTTATTAGTTTAAAGAAAGATATTACACAACACTATTTGGATTGAGGCGCGGCACTCGCTTTCTTTAAGGAGATTCAAGCCTTTGGTTGGCTAAACTTTGTAACCGGCGCAGACCGTCTCTGACTTGTCTTCCCTAGGATACAACAGCCCAACAAGTATTGTATGGGTAGAACAACCTCTGCACAAAGTGTTCAAGCTCAAAGCTTTACCATAAAGAATGCCCTTTCTTGCCAAGAATCTCTTTATTTTTTTTAGCGTATATTGCAGTAACTTGGATTGTGTCTGAATTGGTCTATTTATAGGCTCAATGGGCCTCACGAAATTACTACCCAAATTAATCTGATTAATTAGGTCTATTATTCTAATATAGTGGGTGTGGGGAGTAAAAAGACCCTGATGGAGATGTGGGCCTTTGGGCCATGCTAAGGAAGGCCGACCTGCTCTTGGGTTTAGAACTTGTTAGTACTACGGGTCGGCCCATACGCCGAGGATCCGAGGATCCAGCCGAGGGTGAATTTCTCTTCGGACGGACACCGGAGAACCCGGGACTTCATGGTAAAGGTTAGGGAATGACACGGTCAAGACCAATGGTTAAAGGGGGTAAACCCTTGAATGTCCTAGAAGCACCGATGTTAGAGAAATACCAAAGATAAAGGCTGCCACCTCCACATTAAAGACCCTGCACCTACCACCCTGGCCGCATTAATGGGAAAGTGACACCTGAACAGTGGAAGGGAAACTTCTGGTTACTATTCAAAGGCACTGAGAAAAGAAATATCTAGGCTAAGGGGGAGTTGGGGCAACACGTGTACAAAGTATCAAAAAGAGGAGTATTTAAGGAGCAACTTAGAACAGAAATGGGGGCTCCCTTCTTTGTAATCTAAAAAGAAAAAGAAAAAAGAGAAAGAGAGAATATAAGAACATCTCTCGGCTTACGTCCGAGCAGGTTGATTTACAATATTCCTTGTTGTTTTCAAGTGTTTGCAATCTTTGACTTGTCATTTAATCCTCAAACACTTCTAACCTGGGTTTCAAGCCCACACTCTACAAATTCATATTCTTTAAGGCTCATTGGGCCTAAGCCCGTAACTGTTCTTGGGGCCAGGTGCAATTGTGCACTTACAGTGGGTGTTACAAGATTAATTGTTGGATATTATTCTGATGGGCTAGAGTTACACAATTAATAGTGAGATAAGGAGTTTTCTGAATAATGAAAAGGCCCAAACGGATAGTCCATTAAGTGGGTTAATGGCTCATTATTTTCCATAATAAAAAATGGAATATTAATCCCACCCTTTACCTCCCTCTTACGCACGTATCTGGCCCAATATTTGAGACAATTCATGTTAGCCCATTAATCACCACAATTAAAAAGAACAAAATAGTCTCTCTCCTTTTAAATGTGGCATTAAATATTTTCACTAATTCCTCATCTTCCACATTCACTCCCACATCTTTACATTTATGTTATAAAATTATTCATTTTAATTATTTAATATTAAAATGCTCCAACAGAGTGCACTGTTTCCTTTGTATATTTTGTGCATTGGCAACACAAACTTATGAGTTTTTTTCTTCACAAATTTGATTTTTTCGTCATCATCTTATATTTTCCCTAGCTAATTTTATATTTTAATTTTAGTTTTAGATGCATTGATTTGAGTTTAGAAATAATATTATTATATTTTAAATTTGATCATTTTGTATACCACATATTTATAAATTTAACATATTTAACATAGGAATATATAATTTGGCCCCAAGCAAAATATCCTTGCTATGCCTTGCCAACTTGTTTCTTGTGGATGCATCTAAGGCACTAGTTTCTGAGTGGCCCCAGTATCAAAACAAAATGGGTTTCTTCACCTAACGTCGTGTTTTACTTGGCATTGTGAATAAGCTTAACACAAAAGTGGAAAAAGAAATAATAAAACTTGGTCCCGAACATCTACCATTATAAGCTAACTTAAATCCATTCGTGCAGCAAATAAATCTTTCCTGAGTCTCTGACTCTAACTCTATGTTGGTGGTGTCAAGGCATTCCATTATGTATGGTCATTGATTAGTTGCTATTAATTATTTTTTCTACAATTATCACTATGACTCGAAATTTCTTATAGTTTTTTTTTTATATAATTATTAAGATAATATGTATCAGAGTAAAGATGAGAAGCTGAAACTATCAGATCCGAAGCATATCAGATCAGATGCAAGAGCAGGGAACAAAGCCTTAAGCACAGAGTAGTAAAACGACAGTTTTTGTATTAGTGTTTGTATATACGGCGTGTAGTTTAACTGTTAATTAGAAGCTCTTAAGTGTAGACACGTGAGACAGTTTGTTATTACTGTAGCTAGCACGTGTGTAGGTGGTTCCAAGTCTGTTAGTTCTGTTAGGTAGTTACTCAGTGTTCACACTTGTATATATATACTGCTTGTACTCATTGATTCTAATTAATGAAAATACATTTTTTCATCTCTTTGATTTCGTGATAATATGAGGTCATTGGTACTAAATAAGAGTTGTGAGCGAGGATTTATTATTCATTAATCACAATTTTTTTTTTTTTTCTGGATTCAAATACAACTTATTAATTTGTAAATTGTGAAACAAAAAACTATAGCATTACTAAATATGACATCTATTTCACAACAAAACATTTGACAAATGAGTTGTCAATGCCTCCATACTCAGCAGAAAGGGAAGAAAAGGCTAAATTATGAGATGCCCATGGGTTTTTGTTGTTGCCATTTTTTGTGACTGGCATTATTTGTCCTCAAAGGATTATATTCTTGGTGAGTTCTATACTAAAGAAAATAGTGGAACTTTGCAAGCTTAAATTTCTCTAGTGCGATATGCCTTGAATTTCTGATGGTCTGTGGTTGTTAAAATGGAGTTTTATTGTTATTATTTTTTTTTTTTGAATTTGTAAAAATGAAGTTGATTAACAATAAAAGGAAAAAAAAAATCAAGAGCAAGAAAGGAAGTTTCATACACAAACTCTTCATTGTTCATACTCCGAAAATCTGGAGAGAGAGAGAGGAAAAAAACCAGCAATAAACCTGCAAGTAATTATCTTCCTCTTTCTTATGCTATACAAATATGAATAAAGGACCTTTGTGCATACAACATATAAAACAATAATATGCAAGTAATTATCTTCTCTTTCTTTTTCCATACAAATATGAACGAATGACCTTTGTGCATACAACATATAAAACATACTTGTGTGTTACTGACTTTAGTTGTTTATTTACATTAGCACTTTTTTTAAAATTTATTTTTATAGAGTTTCAATTGTCCGCTTTTAATAATTGCATTATTTATTTAATCATTAGAAACTTTCTTATGTATTAGTATGTTTAAACTTAGAAGTGACATTTTTCATTAAAAAAAATCACAAGTAGGATTTGATTAATCTTTTATTATTATAATTTTTTAATTTTTGGGATAGAAACAGGTTTGCTTAGTTTTAGATAGTGAAGTACAAGAAATTTCACTAAGAAGTAATTTGCTAGTTGCTATCGACCAGTTTTATATTATAGAATTTCATCCACAAATGTTTAGAAGACGTAATAAGCATATAGCTACTGGACAAACCAAACCATAATTATATATTTTCCAAACTGCGTAGCTGATTTGCCAACCTAGCAACAATAAAGAAAGACAAGATAAGAAAAGGCAAAAAAAAACATAAATAAACTGTGCATACAAAATATCTTGTTACACTTGTTTATCTCTACTATTTTATATTAATACACACAATTAATGCAAAAATTACACATTTTAATATACGAAAGTATGGACGTAAAAAAAAAACACTTAACAAAAAAAAACTAAAAATGTTATTCAATAGAAAGCAAATTACAAGGAAACAAAAAAGACAACCTCCCTATAGCTAATTTATGAGCAGCCATATTTGCCTCACGATAAACTCAACTAAAAGAAATTGAAACTAGCGAGGAACATGCCACATAGATAGCCTCTACAAAATGGTTTTAGTCCCCAGGGAATACTGTCCTTAGTAGATGAGAGGGAATCTATACATGTGTTAGAATCACTTTCTATGATTACTCTTTTATTTCATCAGCAAGCATACAATCTCATTAGCAATGTTATGGGCACTTTGTCTTGTAGCTTATTATGATGCTTCACATCAGCAAACCTACACTCTTTTAACAACAACATTAACTTCATCAATCTCATCCACAAAAGCTTTGAGATTGTTATAGGAAGAACCAGCTTCTTTGGCAGACTTCATAGCCAACTCCTTCCATTTCTTGGCATTCCTTTTAATTGCTTCCCTTCTTTCTCCATCTCCCACAACCAATTCCAAGCATCTCTTAATCTCATCACCTTCAACAATCCCATCCTTATTCACTGTCACCCTCACTCCTATCTTCCACACATCTTCAATTAGCTTCGCATTTGTCCCTTGATCGGACCACTGTGGAAATGCTACCATTGGCACCCCTAAAACCAAACTCTCCAAAGTTGAATTCCACCCACAATGTGTCATAAAGCATCCTAGTGAAGGATGTGTCAAAACCTCCACTTGGGAACACCATGGCACTATCATTCCCATTTGATCCAATTCTTCTCTACAACTCAACTTCTCTTCTTCTCCATTTTCCTTAGCTCTTATGACCCACAAGAAGGGCCTCCCAAAATCCAACAATCCACGTGCAATTTCCTCCATTTGTTGCTTTTTTAACACCAATAAGCTTCCAAATGAAACATAAATGACCGATGATTCGGACTTCGAGTTGAGCCATTTGATGTAATTTTTGGAGCCATTAGATAGATCTCTTCCACCCAAAATAGTATATGGAACTAGCGGTCCAACTGCAACCAAATTATGTTTTTTGAGTGCTTTTAAAGCCTCGGGCTCTAGTTCATCAAAGGTATTTACAAGAATTCTAGGATTGCTCTCCTTTTCAAGCGCTTCAAGTTGGGCTTGGAATTTAGGTTGTACAAGAGCATATGGGTTTGAAGCAAGCAAGAAGGAGGGAAGGTCACGAGTAGCAAGTAATGGCAAACCCGGTAGCTGTATCGAACAGGAGGGCCGGTCATCACTGTCGTTCCCAATAATATCGGCAAAACCATTGTAGTAGTAGTAGTATATGTCGAAAACCATTGCAGGCTGAATCCAAAGAAGGGCGAAAGGAAGATGATGCTCACGAGCCACATCAGCAGCCCAAGGTAGAAGCATCGTGTAGACTATGCACTGTTTATTGGTAGTGGAGACAATGAGGTCAGTGAGAGCTTTAGAGCCATTGCGCTTGAGCTGATTCAATTGTTTTTCAGCATCGTCCATAGGTACAACTTCGTCATCATAGCCGTCAGAGAAGGTGGCGAACGACAAGTTGTCAGTAGGAGGGCTTTTGATCATGCCTCGATGGTGGGCGCCAACGGTGGTGAAGAATGTGACATGCACTCCCAAGCGAATGAGGCGTTCTGCAAATTGGAAGGCAGGGTTTATATGGCCTTGCGCAGGAAATGTGACTATGATAAATTGGCTCTGCTGTTGCTTCAACATGATTATTTGATATTTGATATGGGTTGTGAATAGTCTAAACAAAAACAGAATAGTTGTTTTGTACTTTAGATCTGTGAGATTTATATAGAAGGACCAAAGCATGTGAGGATGGGCACGACTTAAAAATGGAGCAAATTTTTTTTGGCTTTTAAGTCAACTTTCTTAGGATCGTACACAGGATAAACTATATATAATTGAGAAAAAGTAATGGATGAATTATAGAAAAGTGACAGGTAATCACTTTTAATGTAAAATAATTATGTGAAATTTTTTGTAGTATTAACAATTAGGCACTCAAGTGGACTGGGTAAGAGTATTTAATGACGTTTGCCATGACGATTTGGAGAAGGTGGGGCTTTGTGATTTAATTTATTCTTCTTGATGTTTTCATTATAAACGACAAGGACTAGTTGGTCTGACAAAAACAATCCAATGGATGCAAATTTCAATAGGAATGAATGATCCGTCCAACTTGTTTCTCCTGGATGCATGCGTCTAAAGCTCTAGTTTCTGCGTGGGCCCCAATACCTAAAGCATTAGTTTTCTTCACCCGATGGGCGATGGCGTCGTGTTTGACCTGGCATTGTATTGGGCAAGAGCTTGAGCCTTTGAGGCCGAATGGAAGCAGTGAAAGGCTTTAAAAACATTTTGGATAAATTTCATTAACAACCTTTGAGATTTGGAGTATTACCAAGCACATCTAAAGGTTTTAAAAAACGACCAATTTGGTCTTTAGTCACTAACACCATCTGTACACCGTTTTATTATTATTATTTTTTTAAAATCCTTTTCTTCTTCTCACCCTTCACACCAAGCTCTCCCTTCTCTCTATCTGTCCGATCTCGAGCTTTCTCCAGAAACCAAACACTTGACCATGGCCGAGCCTCCATGACTCTATCTTTGATCAACCTAAGTCTAAGCCTCCTCAACCATTAACTCTCCTCACTGAAAATCACTCTCTTCTCTTTTCGATTTGACCGATCTAAATAGAATAGAGCCTCCATGCTCCTCCACGATGAACCTGAGCTAACATCCAGTGGCAGTTCCAAGAATTTTTTCCAGGGTGTTCCTAAAACTTTTTCTCAGGATTTTTTTTTTGAGTACGTGGTTTTCTTATCAAATATTTGTCCATAATTCTAGCAAAAGAATAAACAATAAACTATAAGTTCATTTGAAATATTAATAAAATTATTAATTATTGTTGTTTAGTTGTTTCATTAATTTGTTTGTCTTTTATAAACTATAGTTTGTTATATTGTTGTTTCATTAATTATAAAATTATTAATTGTTGTTTAGTCTAACATAATTTAATTTGTTTGTCTTTTATAATGTATTGGTTAATTATACTGCTTTAATTATTGTTGTTTAGCGTAACAATAAACTATATTGCTTTAATTTGTTTGTCATTAATTATACTACTTTAAATTGTTATATTGTTTAGCCTCATGTGCATATTATACTAAAAGAGCCAGCCATGTGCACATTACACATCCTACGTGAGCAGCACAATAATTAAAGCAGTGTAATTCGGCCCCATGTGCCCATCTACCCCACCCCACTCAACAGACAAGCACAAGCCTCATGCCTGATGCCCCCAATCATAATAGCCAGCTGCCAATTAGAAAATTTCACAATCACAAATCACAATACACATTACACTAAAAGACAGTCAATATCTCACCAACACCAACACCAATACCAACACACACTGACCAACACCAACATATAAGAATAAGATAAAGCCAAATTTAAAAAGTCAAAAAACATGCAAAAAAAAAAAAATATTAATGAAGCTAAAGAGACAAGAGTAAAGGTTCGGCTAGCCATTCAGCCAATGACCAATCACATACTCAGAGTCACAATTCAAAAGAGAGAGAGAGTTACTGAGTTAGACTATTAAAGAATAAAGAGAGAGACTCTCTTCATTAATTTCATTTCAGATTCAGATAAAGAGAGAGAGAGAGTCTGAGAGAAAAAGAGAGAGAAATACCTTGAGGGAGGGAGCTCGAGCACTAAGCATCGAGCACCGGAGCAGCTCTGTGATCCCGATCTGCGATTTGTGAGATTGCGATCTGCGATGAGGGGCGATCTACGATGAGCAACGACGACGACGAAGACGAGCGAGCTACAGCGACAACAAGTGAGATGCGAGCGACGTGACCGTGGGTTTGGTTTGCTCTGTATTGGGGTTTGAGGTTTGGTCTGCTTTGTCTGTATTGAGGTTTGGTTTGCTCTACGAGTGACGTGACCGTGGGTTTGATTTCTGTTTTAGTGATTTGCTTTGTATTGGGGTTTTTTTTTTTTTTTTTTTTTTTGAGAATCTATGGGTTTGCTACCTCTGTAATCTGTTAGGCTTGTTGTGGGCTTGCCGTGGGCATTGTCTCTGTTACAATTTTTTTTTTCTTTTAGATTTTAGTTCAAAAATTTTTTTTGGGCTTTTTTTATTTGCTTGAAAGTAGAACAAATATTTTTTTAAAAAAAAATTTGAGGGTGTTCCTAATTTTGATTGAGGGTGTTCCTAATTTTTTTTAAGGGTAAACAAATAAAAAAAATTAATTAATTATATATATATAAATTTCAATTCAGGGTGTTCCTGGGAACGCCTTGAGTATAACATTGCACCGCCATTGCCAACGCCACCACAAAGATGGCCTCCCATCTCTCATCTCACTTTTCTCTCTAAAACTCGAGACCAACAAACATCTTCTCCTTATCTGATTCTCATTCCCTCAAAACCTTAAACCCACTCTTCGATCTATAAGCTAGAGGCTCCTAAACGACGTGTGGATTTTGGTATGGGTCGGCGTTGGAGTCTCTCCCCTCTCTCTCTCGTGGTCTTTGCAGCAGCACCATGATGTGGGTAAGTGGTGATTCATGGGTTTTGGTGTGGATCAACATTGAAGGGTTTGAGTTTTCTCTCTAGTGGTGTTTATGGTGGTGTCGTGGTGTGGGTTACGGATGGTTAGGTTTCAATTGGCAGTGGTGGGTTTTCTGTGGGGGTGGTTAGTGGTGGATGGTCATAAAGCCACAGAGAGGAGCAAAATTTTTTTGTTGCTGAGGCTTATGAATTTGGGGGTTTTCTTAAGATGATGTTTTGATTGATTGGGTTTTGGTTTTATATTATGATTTTGAGTTGAGAGGCTGATATTTTGTCACAGTTCTTGATTCTTGATTACATGTTCCATGGTTTGTGTTTAAATTTGTTTTGTTTTCCTCCTCATTCAATGAAAGTGAGTTTTGATGGTTGGTTTCATTCAAGCATTTTTTTTTTTTTTTACTGAGAAAGTTCATGTGCTTCCTATAGAGGTTTTTTAATCAAAGTCAGAGAAATAGGAAAGAGAGAGAGATAGAGTTAGAGAAAGGGATATGAGGTTTGGGCTAATGCCAAAACGGTGCACAGACGGTGTTAGTGGCTAAGGAACAAATTGATCACTTTTTAAAACCTTTGGATGTGCTTGGTAATACCCCAAACCTCAGGGGTAGTTAGTGAAATTAGCCAAATATTTTTAAAGCCCATGATTTAAGCATTAGCATTTGGTATTTAGAATCTACCTTATTTTACCATTTTAAAAAATATTTTATTTATTATACTATATTTTTTAACAATATACTTAACATCTCAACTTTTATTTTACCATACAATACATTAAAATATATAATACTAGCATTATGCTTGTGTGATGCATGGCTTAATCAAAATTTATATATAAATAATTTTTTTATTAATTTACTTAAAATAAATAATAAAAACAAATGAATATTTTACTTTTAAGTTACATAATTAATATAAGTTGTGTGAGACTAAGATATCATAAATGCATATATATATATATATATATATATAAAATTGAATGGAAGATGGTAGAGGTACCTAATATATATATATATATATATATATATATATATATATATATATATATAATGATTTTCAAGAATATATTGAACTTTAAGGCTCAATTAATCACATATATTTAAATGGAAATCCCTTGAATTCAATAGTTAAAAACTATCCAAAACAATAATTGAAATCATGTTTAAGTGAAACCTCAATTCAATAATTAAGAATAATCTAAATTATTAAACATTTAAAAATTTGAAGTACAGAGAGACTTACATGAGAATTTAATTTTTTTTCTTGAAAGCATGGAAGAAGGCATTGAAACTTGAGTGAGTTTCACCCTACCAAGTTTAAGTTTAAATTCAAAGTTTAAGTTTTGTGCATTGCATGCTACATGTGTGTGTATATGCATGAAAAATGATATGAATTTAACATTTATTGTAGAAAAGATGTGGTGTAGTCTTACCTCTGTCTAGCTAATTCTTGTTATAATCCCTCTGTGTAGCGTGTGTATATGCATGAAAAATGATCTAAATTTAACATTTATTGTAAAAAAGAGGTGGTGTATTCTTACCCATGTTTAGCTAATTCTTGTTATAATCCCTCCGTGCAGCATGTGTATATGCATGAAAAATGATCTGAATTTAACATTTATTGTAGAAAAGAGGTGGTGTAATCTTACCTCTGTCTAGCTAATTCTTGTTATAATACCTCTGTGTAGCGTGTGTATATGCATGAAAAATTATCTAAATTTAACATTTATTGTAAAAAAGAGGTGGTGTAGTCTTACCCATGTCTAGCTAATTATTGTTATAATCCCTCCGTGTAGCATGTGTATATGCATGAAAAATGATCTGAATTTAACATTTATTGTAGAAAAGAGGTGGTGTAGTCTTACCCATGTCTAGCTAATTCTGGTTATAATCCCTTCGTGTAGCGTGTGTATATGCATAAAAAATTATCTGAATTTAACATTTATTGAGAGTAGAGATGGTGTAGTCTTATCTCTGTCTAGCTAATTTTTGTTATAATCCCTTTATTTTGCTGGGAGAGAGAGAAACCCTTCTTTTGAAAGAAAAAAAAAGTCAGCGTATAATAAACAATAGCTAAGATATTAATCTTTGGAAGTGGTATCTCATACGAATTAGTATTTCAATTGTGGGTTTTGGTAATTAGAAATTAGAGCATAGTAGTCAATAATTAGAAAATTACTTTGAAAATTTTTTAAACTAATCCCTTAAAAAAGTTTTAGTGGAGTTTAAATCACGTTAATAAATTATCTCTCTATTCATTTTAAAAAAAAATCAAATTAATAAAAAGTTATCGATAAAACTATTATTAGTAAACATTTCTTAGGCTTATCTATTTAGTTTTGTTGCCAAATTTATATAAACTCTTTTTTTTATTTCTTTATTTTTTCCGAAGAATATAACACAACCAAAAACCTATATACAACAATTTACATTCAATATAAAGAATATAATCAAACTTATTTATAATTTAAAATTAAGAAATTAACACAAATTATAAATTAAGATATAAATTAAGAAAAAAAAAAACAAAGAACAAACCTATTTGTTCTTTTTATCACTTTGGGAGATGAAAGTGTGAGTATGTAACTAAAACTTGAACCAATTATTGTAGAAGAGAATAAATAAGTACCAAAGTTTAATATTATAAATTGGGTTAAAACGTATGTGAGAAGTTTTTATTAATTTTTTTGAAGTTAAAGAAAAATAACTTAAACAAAATGAAAATAATAATAATGAAGAAAAAATGCACGCCTGTCATGGGATTAAGGCATTCACATATTGGAATAAACTTCAATTCAAAAAGAATATATATATAGAGGTAGAGTTTCATTTGATATAGAATTTAAATCCTATTGGATTTAAGATTTCTAATCAATTTGTTTGTTGCTATCTAATAATTCTCATAAAAGGTGGATTAAAAAAAAGGTCATGTGAATAGAAAGAAAAAAGAAAACATTTTTTTTATGGAAAAAATGAAACTTTTCTTTTATAACCAAAAAAAAAAAAAAAACAAACAAACAAACGTTTTATTTTTAGAAAAACAAACGTTTATTATATATAGATACTTTTTTTTTTTTGGAAAAGAAAGAGAAAGTGTTTACTTTAAACTCAAATACTTATTACCTTATTTACAATTTTTTTTTTTACTTTATGCAAAAACATTTTTAGTAAATCGGTATGAACAATAATTATCTAAAAAAAAGTCACGTGTGAAGAAGATTGTGTTGTTGAATATGTTGCTTTTTTTTTATGGGTATTATGTTGTTTTGTCTTTTTACACGAAGTAATATAATTTAAATTTTAAAGAAGAAGGAATAGATGGAGATTATTGTTGTTTTTTTGTTTTTTACATGTACTATGTTGTTTTTTTTTACACGTGGTAAATTTAAATAAAAGAAGGATTAGATGAATAGTTTGAATTGTAATCAAATTAAAATTTTTTATCAACTTACAAATTATAATAATAAAAGGATTAGATGAAGTATTTGGATTGTAATCAAATTAAGATTTTTATCAATTTAGAAATTATAGAAGAAGAAGATAAATACAAAAAAATTATATTCATTTTTTTGAAAATTCTAAAAATATTTATGCAATTTAGTGCAGCCAAACACTACCCACACCCATTCAAAGTGTTGAGAGTGAATAAAATTGGTGACCTGAAATTTACTCGGTAGAGTTTTTGCCTTATAACTATTATATTCTTCATACTTGTAACTGTTTGTTCTTGCTTAGTAGATTTTTGGGAGTAGTGACCTGAAATTCACTCGGTAGGGTTTTTGCCTTCCGATAGGTTTTCCTAATTTGTCAACAAATTATCGTATCTATTTAATTACTGCTACACTTAATTTATTTGGTGATTCGTTGGTGCCTCCATGATTTGCATGTAATTTGATCTAATTAATCAACTTGAGCAATTGAATTAATTAACCGGAGCCAATTTATAACTCAACAACTTTTATGAGAAAACTACAAATATATGGTGGGAAAATCATGCCTTTATACGGCAGCAATATTATAATCTCACTTAGGAGTCATTGTAGGGGACATGTTTTTACTTTTTATAAGTAACTCTTTGATCATGCCTGTGATCAGATATCGATTCAGCATTTATTTGACTTCCTTAATCTTTGTTTCACCATGAATATGATGTCCAATGCTCAATAGTACACCAGGAACGTACATAAGTGATAAAAATAAAATTGAAGAAAGACATATTTTAGAGAAAATAAAATTGATACATTATATGTTCTTGGCATTTTCATCCATTTGAATATGTAAGCATGTATATGCGCATGTTTCCACTACGAAAATGACTAATGTCACATAGAACAAAACTTTTTTAGGGAAGCTTGGTATCAATCTGTAGTTTCCAATACCAGGGAGGCGAATCTATTTATCTATTTATTGACTGGACCTTGTACATGTCCGTGCTTGCAAAGCTTTTCTCTCTTCTTATTTATCTCTTCTTTTCTTAGTTACTTAGTATTGTAGCATCTAAACACTCTAAATTATCACACACTAAAGCTGAACCAATACATAATATTGCATACTAAACCAAATTAAACAAATTCAATACCACCAAAATAAATAAGAACACGAAGTGCTAAATTTTTTTTTTTCTATTTCTCTGTTGCATAGTTAACAAAGGACATAATTTTATGTTCTATATAGACACTTATAGTAGATGATATTCATACTTGACTAGAGGGTATTCTAGATACAACCAGCTAGTTCATGAGAATATCACAGCCCCAATTATTTTTAGTCTTTGACAATACCAACAGTTTTTCAAATTCAATTTCTATTAAAAATTAGTCAATTTAATTTCCATCAGACCATGTATTCATGTTGGAACCTATATTGAGTTTATAAAAACTGAGCAAATTCACTTTAAAAAGAGGTCCAAGAAGGCCAACATCAAGAACTTCTGATATGTGACTACCAATTTTTGTTGGATTCACCATGCTAAAGAACTTAACATGGCATAATAACAACTTCAACACCACCAAAATAAATAAGAAAATACATGAAGTACTAAACATCAATCCACCCGCTGTGAGTTGCAAAACAAATTTTGGTCACCAACAGTCGTGATTTGCAATACAAATTATGGTAATTCATGCCAAACTTAAGTTAAAATAATTCAACAACAATACAAATTCTGGTAATTCATTCCATGCTTGAGTTATAATAATGCAACAAATAACCCAAAAAACACTATTTATAATATAGGGTTTCTAATTCTAAGCAAATCTAAATTCCTATTCAAATTTGGAGTTTGAATAAAAAATTAAATTGACGATAGTGATTATACTGTGTGGGATAGGATAATGTGGTTTTGTTTTTTGGGAGAAAGAGATGATGGAGAGACTAGGAGAGTTGAAGAAGAGGAGAAAAGGAGGGGAGTTGCGTTGAATGAAAAGAAGGAGATGGAAGATTGACTCGGGTTTGCGTTTGGAAGTTTTGGGGGTGAGTTTGCATTTTTAGAATTTTGTCGTGTTTTGTCTTTTTGGGGAGAAAGAGAGTTTTTTAAATATTTTTTTTATATATTGCTGATGTGAACAATTGTGAAAGTTTCAAATCCTACGTGCCAAGCTATGAGAAAGTCAAAAAGATGTTTAAAAAATGTCAAAGACTTTGATTTTATAGTATATATAGAAGAGCGAACTATTGGACCTCTTCTTAGGATCTTTACTAAGACAACAAAACACCATTTCATGAAAGTTATTGGACAATTTCTTAGAATTCTTAATATATTTCTCATATCGTAACCCAATCCTTTCTCTAACTAGTTGAGTTCCTCCACGATGCGTAGTGTACATTGTTATTAATTTCCTCCAATATTTCATAGATTTTTAATAGAGTTTTGTTGCTCAACTAGTTGGCACCTTCTAGTGTTTCCAATGAAGAAATCTAGAGTTTAAATCCTCCACCTAGCCCCAACAATCTATTTATCAAACAAAGTATTTCAATAATTTTCCTTGTACAAAATTATAATCTTTAGAGTTCTATTTTATCAACAAAATAGAAAGACATTAAAAGTGCTGTAGCGATTTGATCATACTATATGTGTTTACAAGTTTGCAAAATGTATGATATAGTGACTAATATAGATAGAAATGATTCATGCCTATTCAAGAATGCAAACATCGTTTTGATAAATAAAAAGGAAAAAATATTTTTTACATTCTTGATTGTGTGTTATTAAATTTATTTATTTCTTTTTGAAAGCTCGAATATGTGTGAAAACATAGGAGCTGTTTAGACCCCCAAATTAAAAAATTACGGCTCAGTTGATTTTACTATAACTTAACCAAGTGTGGAATAGAGTAAATGCGAACAAACAATAAAATTACTCTAAGCCATATTCATCATATATCAACAATAAAATGAAAGCTAAAAGAGTAGAGAAGAAAGATGTAAACATAAGATAACATTGAGACGTGTTATCGAAGAGAAAACCGAATAACTTGGCAAAAAACCTCTCTGCTACCCTCCAAGTATTAAATCGATCCATTAGAGAATAAGTTGGAGTACACAAATAACAAAAGACCATTCAAGCTTAGTTTACTCCATGAACTTGAGCCCTCCAAGCTCCTGCTACCAACTAACTTGATGAAACCTTGTCTTCTTTAGCTCTCCAAATCACGCAAATCAGCCCGATTGCATCTACCAAACAAATGGCTTCTTCCAATACTTACCAGTAGCACCAAAACCTCACTTTACACTCAAAATGGGTGTGGTAAGTGTTTGGGCTATCGACCTCTCAAGGATATGGTTATGGAGAGGTAGGAGTTTGAGGAAAACCACAAAGGATTGTGTAGAGGATTGTGGGTATAACAATCTCTAACTCTCAATTGTGCATGCTAGGGTTTTCTCTCTAAAAAGCATTCCTTACAATATGTGGGTAATGTGGGTATATAGAGTGTGAGTGAAGATATGGTGTAGCAGATATGCCAAAATATCAAAACAGAATGTTTTGCGGGTATTTTGCGGAAAGGCCTTACTCGCGAAAACTAGCTGTCATGACTCTTCGCATTCCAGTCATGTGCTCTGCATGCGGCTCACTTCATGAGAAGGCTTCTCGCGAAACTTCTTGCGAAATCCACTTTGTCTTCAATAGGCGCTTGAGTCTTCACATTCTCTCTCACACACAACCCATACAATGAAATCCCACCTAGAATATAGGGCAAGCATGGTTGAACATAATTATAATCAAATTTGGCACGAAATTAAAGCCAACACAAAATAGTTGTAGATAACAACTTTACACTTTTGTTAGATTTTGTTTCAATTTTTGCAAAAGCAACAAATTTGAGGAACAATAATATATTTCAAATCAATTGTTTCTCATATTAATCTTGGAAAAATGACATCAAAGTTTCATTGAAATTAAATAGTTAACGCATCACTTAAAATAATTAATATAACAAAATAAATGTATTTATCTTTATATTAATCTTTCTAAGTACATTGAATAAATATTACAATGTTGGTTCCATTCACACACACAAACACACACACACATATCACTGAAAAGTGTTTGGAAATCTAAATGGTTAAAACTAATTTTAGTAAATTTACAAATATTTAATTTTTTATGGCTTTTGTGTCAATTGTTGTCAAATAAACTAAATATGAGAGAAAAAAATGTCATATTCTAAATCTATTATTATTATCATTTCAAATAAATATTTTTTCCTAAATAGAGTTTGTAAAAATAATCATATAAATTCCTTTAATGTAAATAAGTAATGCACAACAATAGATACATCAATAAGTTGAGTCTAGGTACAAATTTACTTGATGTTTGCCCCTGTGTGATTATTTTCTTCATCATTAGAGGTTGACTTGTTTCATCTTTATTATTTCTATATATCTTAATTGCATTTGATTATAGAGTTTACTATCATTTTTCCTGCCATAAATTTTCCTCGGTGCTTTTGATTTAATTTTTCTATGCGGTTGTTTCATATTCAATTTTAACTTAACTTTCTTTAATAATGACAATAATCTATAATATTTTCCAGCTTTGGAATTGCCAAGACTTATAGTTTAAATTGGTTAGGGTTGAAGATTGATACTATTAGTGTTCAAATTAACACTCTTTTTACAAATACTAGTAATTTGCCCGTGCGATGCATGATGCACGATGCATAGATTATATTGTAATATTTTATATATAAAATGGTTTTAGAGAATGATGTATATATATTATAATATAATTGTTATAGAACTTTTGTTGGAGCATTTTAATATTATATAATTAAAATTGATTAATATGACTACATAAATATAACGATATAAGAGTTAATATGGAAAATAAGAAGTTAGTGAAATATTTAATCTCACGTTGAAAATGAGAGAAACTATTTTATTCTTTTTAATTGTTATATATATATATATATATATAATGAGCTAATATGTTTTGGAGTAGATATTCGACTAGATACATACTCAAGGGGAAGGTGAAGGGAGGAGGTCTCCCCAAAACCTTATTTGGTTAATTATATTAGGGTTAAAAATTAATGAGCTCTTTGCTTTTAGAATTAGTAAGAAAAAGTAAGGCTAGTTGTTATACTCTTATGTACTTTAGATCTAGATTGATTTTATAGGATTAATATCTTGCTTCTACTATTATATAGCAATTTTTTACATGGCAAAATATGATTGATTTTAGGATTAATATCTTAGCTTCTACTATTCTCTTTCTATTATTAGGGTTAAAAATTAATGAGCTCATTAGCCTTGCTTATACCCTCTTGTACTCTAGATTTAATATAAAAAAAAAAGTGAGGCTAGTTGATAATTCTACTCTCATGTACTTTAGATTTAGATTGATTTTATAGGATTAATATCTTAGCTTCTACTATTATATAGCATTTTTTTTACAGGGCAGCACATGATTGATTTTAGGATTAATATCTTAGCTTCTACTGATCTCTTTCTACATATTTTTACGTGGCAGAATGTGATTGATTTTAGGATTAATATCCAATTAAGCTTCTACTATTATATATAGTAATGTATATTGATTACAAGTCTCTTTCTACGTATTAAAATCTCAAGCAGAGTACATTATCAGCCAAACAGAAACAAAATGAATAATAAAACCACGAAGGTTTTGCTGTAACAAATCCAACTCCAAGTATGGTCTTCATTATAGCAATTGTATCTTAGTAATGTTTCAGTAGATTATTGTGCTTGAGTACATCACTTTTTTGTTTTTTTTGTTTTGAGTATATCACTAAGTTAACACTAATTACTTTGGTGACTTATAGAACTCGCTAAGTTCAATGTTAAAAACTAATTAATCAGTAATCTAAATTGACAATATATTGGAGTATTATAACTTTAGGTATATAACGGACTTTAGGATTTTTCTAGTTTCTCTAAATTTTGAGCGGTCAAATATTTGTGGCTTCCAATTTTGATAGTCTAATGATATTTCAATTTAGTGATTTATTATGGAATTAATTTACAGTAATAGGCAAATTGTGATTAATTTCTTTAGTGGTAATATCTTTTTCCATAGATTTACTATCCATTTTCCACAACAGAACTTTGCATATATCTCTATCCTAAAAGGTTAAAAAGTTTTTGTTACTTGTTCAGGGGGTTTGCTTGAAATGACGAGTTTGACATGAAAATTCAATGACAAATTGACAATATGGAGAATACAAAGGAACCTGTACAAAACTAGCTGAGCATATAAATTTTAAATTGGCTATATTTGTTATTTAATGGAAAGCTATTTAATAAAAAAATTGTGAAGATCATGCTATATTCGGCTGTTTTTAGTATTTTATCTGGACAATGTGTGCTTACTATATTGATAGACAATGAGAACGTTAAAGTTTGTGTACTCCCTACGTTTGCTTAATATGGAAACAATAAATATTATCGCAAAATAGCAACCCCTTGAATATGTAATTCTGATAATATGAATGTTTTTTTTTTTTTTTTTTTTTTGATACAAGATAGAATTTCTACTCTAGCCTAATCTAAGTGTATATGTGTGTGAAACTCCCTCCTAAATACTTGAACTATGACCCTTGCCCTTCACACCCCACAAGTATTTATACTTGAAAGTTGGTGAGTTATAAATATTCTCATTTTGCTAAAGCCTATATAAATCAACCTAAGCAACCCATTTCCTGCATGTTTAAAAAGTAGAGGAAAAAAAAAATGGTGTACAACGTTTCATTCTTAGATCACGTAATCAAGATGGTAAGTGGTCGTCTATACTAACAAATATTAGCGCGCAAGGATTTTTGCACAAGGCTAGCAGTGGGGTGTTGTTGTTCTTGGTATATATATCACCAGGTTTATGGTGATTATTGTAGATGACTGAATTCTCTGTTCGAAATAAGTCAAACAAGTAAAATAGTTTCACAAATGCGAATTTGTATTGATGAATATGTGGTGCAATTCTTTGTGATTACAAAACAGTGATCCTCTGATTCGATCTCCTTGAAAGATTTGTTGATTGGAATTGTGGTGATGTGATTTTAATTCGAACACAAGATATCCTTCAATTTGGCTGAGGAATGGATCGAAGATCTTTGAAACGGAATTACAATGAATCTCTGGCTATGAGCTTGTTAGAAATTCTTTGTTCTTCACGTTCTTCGTGTTCTTCGTGTTCTTTGTGTGTTCTTCTTTTCTGAAGGTTTGTGGTGGAAGTTCTTCAGGGCTTTAGAGGCTAGAATCCTTAGAGCTTCGCTAATTTGTGGTTTGTTGAGGTTTCTAGAGGCTTTTGAGTTTGATTCCAGTGACCTTTGAGACCTAGACAAGTAGTTTGGATGATTTTGTTTCGAATGTTGTCTGTATTCGAGGTTGAAGTTCTTGAAGTTCTTGGAGGCTTCGGGGTTTGATTCCGGCAGAGTTTCTGGATTTTTGAACTTAAGATATCTTTTTTTGTGTCCCTCCAAATGTCTTAGGAATGCTTCTATTTATAGGAGTTTGGGGGTGGGTGAGCGACACGTGGCAGAGTCTGATTGGTGACACATGTCACAGCCTGATTGGTCCGTTTATGTCATCGCTTACATATGCTGGATTGCTTGTGTCATCACTTACACGTGCAGGGCTGCTTGTGTCATCGTTTACGCATGTTGATGCGTTTCATGCCTCTATTTCAATGACACTTGGCAAATTCCTATTGGTTTCTGAATAGTGATAGCAAAACCTAGCAGCAGTACATGGCACTTTGTAATTGGTTGTATTTTCTGGACTTGGTAGTATGATATGTCAGTTAGTGATAGGTCGGGAATTTTCCCTCTCTACAAATGCCCTCTCGAGACTCATTCATGCACACAGTTTTGGAGTGTGGTGAGTGAATGAGTCTTGAAAATGGATTTTTATACTTGACTTTCCCAATGAAATAGTTGAAGGTGGTGGAACTTTTAACAGGATGAAGTAATTTCAGAAGAGTAGACCCACCCATATGAAAGGCTTTGATGAGATCGAGAAGGGGTCTGCGAGTATTTGAATGTACTCAGGTGACCAAGTTTTCTCAGCAGAGGTTAAGTCAAAGTAATTTCAAAAGAGTGTTCAATGGTACTTGGAGTGGGTTGGTGAGGCTGAAAGTTATTTGCAAGAAGTTGGATGTACTTGCAAGATTGAATCATTTCAGTAGAGGTTAAGCTGAGGTAATTTCAAAAGAGTATTTTGAATCGTTGGTGGCGATCACAAGGTGTAGAAGATGGAGAAGAGGTGAGAATGTTGGTTGGGTACAGCATGCAGAGCTATGGGGCTAGCCTCCCATTTTTAAGAACTTCTGGTGAAGTTATATCTGAAGGGTATACTTCGGATCACGGAGAGAACATGTGGGAGAGGGGTTGAATGTGCATGTGTTATTGCATCACTCAGGTTAAGTTGAGGTAATTTCAGAAGGGATTCTAGGTGTGCTGATGTTGGTGGTGAAGAAGATAGAAATGAAAATGAAGTGAATGAGTGAAACATATGACACTATGGCATTGGCCTTGTATGTTGGGGACTCTCTGGTGTAGATGTCTCTGGAAAGTACACCTTGGGATGTGGGATTGACTGCATGTTGAATAAGGTCCGATAGCAAGTCATTAAATGTGCTTGTGTAACTGGACCATGCTGACAGACATTAAGTTGAAGTAATTTCAGAATTATATTTTCTGAAATTCTTCAAGCTGATCTTAAGTTGGAGTAATTCCAGAAAGTGTGTTTTGAGGTACTAGCAACGATGACCTTTGGGCCCCACGCTGGCGGGAACATAGAATGGGGCTTTGATGACCATTTACCGACACCAAAGGCTGATTTCTGATGAGCTGGTACCTTAGAGGTCATCGTAAGTGTTGGATGTGAGACAATTTGTAGGATACCCCAACACCTTTTACCACCTTCACCTAATGCCACTTGTTGGGAAAGCACAACAAAATGGAAGGTGGAGCTAACTTGCGATCCTGGTTTTAGAAACCACCCAAGTTGCTGTTTGTTCCAAACCGCTGCTTCTGATGGGAGACCAAGCAGTTGGAGAGAGACTACGGGAGCCCTGATCTTAGGAACAGGTGTCTCTGCTGGACTTAGATTTCCTGGCCAACCAAGTCCAAGGAAGCATGGAACGACAATACAGACCTTGTTACGAGTAACTTTATGAACAAATGTGGTTGTTAAGTGGGGAAACAAAATTTGTTTGGATCCTAAAACAGTGATGATGTTATGAGAAGGGTTTCTACCGAACCATGAGGGGGTTGATTTCAAACTGATTATGAAGCGATTTTGGTTGCTAGATGTTAAGAATGATGAGGCCATATTAAGAAATGGTTATGAGAAGGAGGAATTGAAAATTTGAAAGAAGCAAATCTTCATTTCATGATTCAGTGTGTTTTTCTTGATGAGTTTTTGATGAATCCGACCCTTCTATTTATATCGGAGAGGTGAAGAACGGTAGTTGGGTAGTTGAGAATGGCGGATGAGACTTTTTGGTGAGAATAGTGGATGAGAACGGTAGGCACCGAATGAGAATGGTAGGTTGGAGACTGGTAGGCACCGAACGGGAATGGTAGGCCGGAGTAGTAACTCAATGCAATTTCAAGTTCGAGACACACTTGTGAGAATTCATTTGTTCTTTGAAAGGGAAGCCTTGATGAAGTCTAGAGGATAATCTTGAGGGAATCCAGATTAAATGGATGGATCTCAAGTTTTGATCTTAAGAGCTTAAATTTTGGACACCTCTAGTGCTTCGGAGAAGTGGGTCGGATTGGTGGTTTCTAAGTCCAAAACAAATACACAAATTTCAAAATCAGAATCTTTGTGAAAATCTGAAGAGGACAAGTTTTGTTCGGACATCTTGATTTTTTGGTCAAAGTTCATATCAAAGCCAACAATTGTAGAATCACACTATTTGAGCAATTTTGAATTCTCAAATGAATAAATAGACCTCAAAATTGGAACGTATGTGAAAAATCGGGCAAGACAAGTCCTTCTTGAAAATTTTGACTTTTGGTCAAGATTTGTACAAAAGTCAACTTTCTAGAAATTGGACCGTTGTGTAATTTCCGAGTCTTAGTTGAAGAAACAAATCCCAAAATTGGAAAGTACGCGAAAAACTGAGTCGGACAAGCCTGTCTTGAAAATTTTGACTTTTTGGTCAAAGTCAAAGGTCCAAATTGGTCAAAGCATTTTCTCTTTCTCTTTCTCTTTTTTATTATTATTATTATTATTTTTTTTTTTACGGCTGTCTGGATCCGGGTCAGTTTTCTAGGTCGGTCCAGGTCAAACTGGTTAGTGGAGGATGACATCATCAATGACGTCATCGGGACGCGTGTAAGTGCATGAAGATGCTGGAGGGCGTGTCGACACGTGGCGCATGTACGCGCGTGAGAGAGGTGCCGACGCGTGTGAGCGCGTAGCGGAAGGAGCTGTGCGTGTAGCGGAAGGTAGCCATCGCCGGATCTTTTGGCAGCGCATGGACGATTGTTTGAACCTGAAATTTTCAGGTTTTGTAGTCCAAAGGTCGTATAAGACACCTATAGGGTCAGTTTTGTGAAATTGTGAACAGATTTACACAGTTTTGAGGGGCTAAGCCGTTGGTCATCGCGAGCTTGTGGCGGCGCGTGGTGGCACGTGGTTGATCTTTTGTACCTAAAATTTTCAGGTTTTGTAGATTAAAGGCCAATAGCTCTAATGGTGGCACCAGTTTTGTAAAAGTTTTCTCAGATTTATGCAGATTTGAATGAGAAACCCGTGAGTCGTTGAGAATTTGTGGCCATGCGTGGCAGCGCTTGTGTCATCTTGTTAGAGGTTTTAGAAATTTGGAAGAGAAGCCAGCAGGCATTGTTGGACTTGTTGCCATCTTCTTGTTTGTTCGAAGTCCTCAGAAGATTTTTGTGGGTTGATTTTTGTGACATCTTGTCAGAGGATTTAGAAATTCAGAAGAGGAGACGACGAACATTGTTGGACTGGTTGCCATCTTAGTCTTCTCTATTCTGACAGTGTTTGACATCTCGAGTTTTCAAGGTCGGTAACACAGTCAGTTTGAACAGTAAATAATGCTGGAGATACAAATAATTTTACAAACTGCTAATGTGGTGGGTAGTTGTTGGTATATAAACAAAAGTGATATTAATGGTAGGCGTAGATACAAACCAACAAGAGGTTAATCACATCAAAAAAATGTTGTAAAATAATTTGTGGCGGTAGTATTACTCTTGAACAATATGCAGACTAGAACTCCATCGCAAGTTTAATGCAATAAATTCTTTCTGACAACATGATCTTCTGGGGGCAGTTAGCACAGTATTCTTTGAGAGTACGGTACTTTGCCTTTCCACAGCTCTCTTTCCAATGCTCTTATATAAAGCCACCTAGGGCATGCACTAAGTTTTGTACAATATGCTTTCAGTGGGTAACGTAATATAAGTGTAGAGAAACTGTCTTTTTAATTCTTTTTATTTATTTATTATTTAATTATTATTATTATTATTATTTAATTTTATTATTTTTTCACTCTTTTTTTTAATTAATAATTTTTTTTCTCTACTAATTTTTATTTTATTTTTATTTTTAGGTATCATGATGCTTTTTTTCAAGGATTCGAAGATTGGTCAAGAACCAGCCTTATTCATTTGTAAGGAGAAAGATGACAAGGATGCAAAGGCTACAACTTTGATTGTTCGTCCGCCCATAATTGGAAGATTTTCAGAGAGATGGGGCCATAACTCTTATCCTCTCAATTTGTCGAAATGGTCACAGGTTGTTCCCTCTGATGGCGGCTCTAACTTGGAGACAATTACCCTTCTTGCTTCGCATCACAAAGATTTTGCCAAATCAAAGCCATTCAACACTTTGGGACGAGAGATAATTGCAAAACGTGCCAACTGGGATTCTTCCTTTAGCACGAATGGAGGGTTTTCCTATTTCTCCTTTTATTGGGATTGGCTAGAAGATGTGCTTGGTCGGTGTAAACACCTCCTTGATGCGGTCCACCTTTACAATGCTGTCTTTGCCTCCCTGTTCACATATGATTATGATGAGAATCTCATGAAGGCGTTGTGTGAGTGTTGGAGTCCGTCTACCAATACCCTCCATACCTCAGTTGGGGATATTTCTATCACACCATGGGATCTTTCCATTCTTGGCGGACTTCCTTGCACAGGTGCATTTTATGATGAAGTGGTACCCAATGTGCAAGAGCTAGATGGAACCAAGACCAAGGACGACCCTATCTACCGCACAGCTGTCGCTACCTTTTCATGGCGTATCATCACCTTCAAAACCGGATGAAGAGGCAAGGGAAAGTGAGTGTTCGTGACTGGATTACTTTTTAGTACAGAGGAAACAGCAAGTACCCAGCTCTTAGAAAACCAGCGAGACGGGCAACCATTCCCAAGTGTAGTCAGAATCCCTTTGGCGAGCTAAACGAGCATGGACCATGGTCTGATAAAGAACACGGGGTCTTTGTAGATCTTCAAATTGGGGGTGACTTAAAGGAGGAGACTTACTTATCGGCACTTCTTTCCTGTTGTCTGTGCACATTTGTCTTTCCTAGCAAGGATCCGAATAGCATCCGTCCCAGTACTTTCAAGATTGCTAGTTCCATGGCCAATGGTTGTTCATTTGGCCTTGCTCCCCCAGTATTGGCTAGCATTTATCGTGGGCTTAACACCATTTCTTCCTCTCCTACTCCGAGCAAGTCTGGAGCTAGTTTTGCTATTCATTATGTTTACGCCTGGGTAGGTCATTTTTTTTTCAGAAGCAACAGCATCACCCATGCCAAACTATCCAATCCTTTGACGACTAAATACTCCGGTGTAGGTTATGCCTCTCTGTTCAGTGAATTGTCCGCACAAAAGCATATACGAACTGCCATCGACTTCTTTTGGCACGGGACTGCTTTCAATAAAAGCTATGACCAGACATTCGTCGACAATGATCATTTATCCATTCAGAAGTTTGACTACTTTATGAGCCTTCGCTCGGGGTACTTGTCACTTTGATGTGAAGACCAACACATTGTAGAAGCATATAACCCCCATAGATTCAGTCGGCACTTTGGATTTCATTAAGACATTCCAAGTGATTTAAAGGAAGAAATTCATACAGGCTCTTTAAAAGATCTATACCAATTCTACCAATCTTTCACTTGCCGCAACACAGATTCCAAGGTACTCATTTCGGCTTTTGCTTTAGACTTTGGAACCTAGGTCAGACATAGCTACAAACAATGGTGGGAAGGAGTATGTAGAACTGATTTTACCAGAGGAACAAATTTTCTAGCTGAAATTGCCTCCTCCTCTGTTAAATCACTAACGCCTAACAAACTTCAGAAGGGAAAGAGGGATCTACAATACTCATACATTCCACAACCTTTGTCAGAGTTTGCACAAAGTCAAAGCATCAAAGGTTCGCTTGCTGTACCAGTTAGGGATGCCATTGAAATTTCTGAAAAGGAGGTGTGTGACGACTTCGACCCTAGTTGGAAACATTTGAAGAGTCCAATGAAAGGTGTTGATGCGGAGACTTCTACTGATCATGCACATCTTCTTTCACATAGTCAGTCTTCTTCCTCAAAGCCATCTACGAAGAGTTCGGATCTCAAGAGGCGTAACTTTGCTGATGCTGGCACATTGTCCAAATTTCCGATTGAGACAGAAATGACACCTCTCTCATCATTACAACCGATCAACCCTCTAGAAGTTTCTATATTTCAAGCCAAGGCACATATTTCTTCCGTGCGTAGGAAATGGGCTTCTATGCTGGGAGATGTTCTTTTAAACAGGCTTTCGAATCTTTCTATAGAAAATATCCTCCCACAAGCTAAAGTACATGAAATTTATAGTGACGTTGAAAGTCTTGGAGTGGACCTTCAATACTTGCGCGAAAATGTTGACAAATATTGCGAGGGTGTTGCAGACTATTTGAAGATGAAAGAATCTCTGAACACACGACCAAGTCCTGTTATCTTAATTCGACGTGAGGCTGAAGTTGAATTCCTCCTTGCTGAAGAATTGCATGAGAAAGCATCTTTGAAGACCGAGCTTGATACTGTTATATTGAGGATGGCTAACTTGCAAACCGAGCTCGGCCAATTAGAACAATCATTGTCTCAAATTGAAACTCATCAAGTTGAATAAGACGACGTTGTGCAAGCTTTAGAAGAACAACATGAAGAAGTCAAATCCGCTCCCGTTCTTGAAGACCAAGATATGGAGGCTTTAGAGAAGATACGAGCCTTGCTGGAAGATAGTCGTTCTAGTTTGAAAGACTTGAAATGGATGTCGTAATCTTTTGTATTTTAATTCCCTTCATACGTGTCATCATGCTTTCCCCTGTACTATTTTCCTTTTGTCAATCAATAAAGAAGACTTATTCTCTGCTTCTTTCTTTTCATGTTTTAATAATAAAACTCTTTTTTTTTAGTGAGTGACTAAACTTAGCAAAGATACTAAGTTGCCTACATACCCTCGAAAGGGATCAAGTCATTACGTAGTTCAATATATATATATATATATATATATATATATATATTTTTGTTAATTAAAATTTTTTTATGATTTTTTTGTTGTTGTTTCTTTTTACAAAAAGGGAGGGCTCATGTGTGTAATCCTCGCCCTACACCCCACAGCATTTCATGGGTACCAATTGCGTAATAGTGGGTATTACCTCTAATCGAACTCGAGACCTTGGCCTCAAAGGCGACATAGGCATCCAGCCATTACGCCACACTCGCAAATAGTGACATAGAGTGGGATTAATTTGTCCTTATTTGTACACTTTCAATGGTAATGGGAAGACATCATGTACCCTTGTAGTGCTGTAGTGGGCAGTTTAAACTCTTACTGAGGAGCAGTTCTCGATTTTCAAGCATAGAAGCGTTTGAGGAACTTCCCATTGATGGGGCCGATCCTTACACCCTCCTGATCAATCAACTTGTAAGCTCCATTAGTGTAGACTTCTTGCACAACATAAGGTCCATCCCATTTTGAGGTGAACTTATTGCCTGTACGATGAGTCGTGATGATAGGTCTTCAAACGGTGAGGACTAAGTCACCAACTTGGAATGATCGTGGTTTAACTCTTTTATTGAATGCGCTTGACAGACGAGCTTGATAGCACTCAAGGCGTTGTTGGGCCTCAAGCCTTTTCTCATCCAATGCCTCTAGCTCTTGTAACCTAAGCTTGGCATTTTCCTCTTTAGTTAACCCTTCTTGAACGGCGATCCGTAGTGATGGGATCTGGCGTTCTAGGGGAATGATAGCTTCCACTCCATAAACGAGAGAATATGGGGTCGCTTGAGTAGGCGTTCGAAATGTTGTTCGATATGCCCATAATGCTTCTCCAATTTTTTCATGCCAACCTCGCTTAGTTTTGGATACCACTTTCTTTAACAAACTGCCAAGAGTTTTGTTAAAGGCTTCGGCTAATCCATTCGCTGGGGCATTGTACATAGAAGAATTGTACTATTTAAATGCAAATTTCTCGCATAACTTCGTCATCAGCCTATTCTGAAACGGTTTGCCATTATCAGTTATGATATACTGAGGGACACCATACCGATAGATCAAGTGAGTTCGGATAAAATTGACCACCGTTTCTTTCTTCACTTCCCTAAGAGGCACAACTTCTGCCCATTTTGAGAAGTAATCAATTGCAGCCAAGATGTACAAATGGCCACCAGATGATTTTGGTAATGGTCCTATTGCGTCAAACCCCCATGAATCAAAAGGCCAAGAAGCTACAGTTGGGTGTAGAGGTTCGGGTGGCTGATGGATGAAGTTTGCATGATATTGACAAGCTTCGCACTTCTTAGCATACTCCATGGAATCTTGCACCATCGTAGGCCAATAGTAACCCATTTGCTTGATCCTGTAGTGTAACTTAGGACCTGATTGGTGTGCACTGCATATTCCAGAATGAGCCTCCTTTAAGGCTTGTTTAGCCTCTTCCTCTCCTAAGCAATGGAGAAACAAACCATTAAATGAACGGCGGAAGAGAGTTTCTTTATAGTAAATGAATCAAGCAGCCCTTCGCCGAACTTCGGTCTTGTGGCGTACATCATCCAGGAGTCTTCCATGTTGAAGGTACTTAATGATTGCTTGTCGCCAATCTTCCTTTTCAACAAGGCATACAGAAATGATGTTGGCTTGCTCTTCTTCTTCTTCTTCTTCTTTAACCACGAAAGGCACCACCCACCTTTGGAAAATAGCAACTTTAGCTGTCTCTTCTTGGGATAATGCTAAGGCGGTAGCCAAATTAGCTAAAGCATCAACCTATATATTCTCCTTCCTTGGTATATGCTCCAATGTAATTGCCTCAAAATTTGCAAGCAACTTCTTCGCATATTTGCAATAAGGGACAAGGTCTTCTTTCTTGACACCATACTGCTCCAAGATTTGGTTGATAATTAATTTGGAATCCCCAAAGATCTCGAGTTGCGATATGCCGATCTCAATGGCCATTTGTAGACAAATGATCAATGCTTGATATTCGGCTACATTGTTAGAGCAAAGTTCGCTTAAGAGAACGAGTATAGAAGTATTTGTCGTTGTGGAGAAACAAACACTACACCTGCCCCCGCTCCTTCTTGACGTGCAGCCCCATCGAAAAACATCATCCATGGTGGCATTACTTCAATGTAAAACACGTCTTCGTCCGGGAAATCATCAGAGAACTCCCAATCAGAAGGAACTAGGTGATCAGCTAAGAAATCTGCCAATACTTGTCCTTTGATAGCTTTTTGCGGAACATATGCAAGGTCGTATTGTTGCTGCAAGACTGCCCATTGAGCTATGCAACCCGAAACCACTGGCCTGGAGAGGACATATTTAATCGGGTCCGCCTTTGCTATCAAACGGACTGTATGTGCTTGCATGTAGTGCTCCAGTTTGTCTATGGCAAAGAAAAGAGCGAGGCACATCTTTTCAATAGGAGAATAATTTAATTCAGCTCCATTGAGAGTTCGACTTAGATAATAAAGGGCTCTTTCTTTCCCCTCTTTATTTTCTTGTGCCATAGAGCACCTAGAGACCTTTTTTGTGCCGCGATGTACAGCACCAAAGGCTTTCTAGGGATAGGAGCACCTAAAACTGGAGGATTAAGCAAGTATCTTTTGATGCGCGCAAAAACATTGCTACAAGCCTCATCCCATTCAAAGTGTGCATCATTCTTCATCAATCTATTGAAAGGTTGACATCGACCTGCCAAGTTTAAGATAAATCGTCGTATGTAAGCTAGTTTTCCTTGCAAGCCTCTAAGTTCTCGTAGGTTCTTGGGCTTTGGCATTTTCTAGATAGCTTCAATTTTGGACTGGTCAATTTTAATACCGCGGTGCCTCACAATGAAACCAAGAAATTTCCCAGATGTTACGCCGAAAGCACATTTGAGAGGGTTCATTTTAAGCTGATACTTTCTTAAGCGGTTGAACATGGATCGCAAATCTACCAAATGGTCTTCCCTCCTTTTTATTTTAACCACCAAATCATCGACATAACACTCCACGTACTTATGAAGTACATTATCAAAGATCTTTTGCATGGCTCGTTGATAAGTAGCACTAGCGTTCTTTAATCCAAAAGGCATTACTTTGTAACAGTAAATGCCTTTAGGGGTATGAAAAGTTGTGAACTCTTCATCCTTAGGATTCATTCGAATTTGGTTATAACTTGAAGAACCATCCATGAAAGATAAGGCTTCATGACCAGTAGTGGCGTCAACCATGACCTCAGTGATGGGTAACGGAAAATCATCCTTGGGACATGCATTGTTCAGATCACGGAAGTCAACGTACACCCGGATTTGTCCATTCTTCTTTTTGACAGGGACGATGTTAGCGATCCATTCCGGATACTGTACTTCACGAATGAAGCCTACCTCAATTAGCTTATTGACCTCAGTTTCTATTTGAGGGATAAGCTCTGGCCGAAAGCATCTTTAAGCTTGTTTTATTGGGCGCACGCCCTTCTTTACTGCCAAATGGTGTACAACAATACTTGGATTGAGCCCAGACATTTCTTTGTAAGTCCAAGTAAACACATCTTTATATTCTACCAGGAGCTGGAGGTATCCTTCTTCTTCTTCAAGAGTGAGAAGGGCACTGATGAAAGTTGGTCGGGGTTCTTCAGTAGTTCCTAAATTGATCTCTTTAAGTTCATCAACTGTAGCCTGTACTCCATCTTCCAAGGCTAAGGGAGATTCATTGACCTCATCCTTGGTGGTTTCAACATCTAACAATGTATCTTATTCTACTGTAATATGAAACGAGGATGATACCTTTTCAATTTGCTCATTGTGGACGAGTGACTGACTTGTGTGTACAATCGTTCGCCTTTTGACTTTGAGAGCTCCTTCAGTGCTGATATCTAAGATAAAGTTACGTTTCATGCGTGAAGGAATACTACTGCGGATCTCATCATTAGCTTTCTCCTCCTTTTGAACCTCAAAGTTTATTGAGTTTTGAGAGCAACTATCAATGGGCCTTTTCGTTGCCCCCAATCGATTAAAGACTAATCCACATGCAAAAGTGTCCCGACTTTGTGTTAAACAAGCTGTATTTAACCTGTCAAACACTGTAATTCGTGACGATGAAGCCTTAATGTGATCGAATACTGAGATGCGTGATGCAGAGTGATCTTTTCTTTGATTTGAACTTTCGTCGACCTCCACTGTTATGTATTGGGAACTTGAAGCATTGCTTCTTTTATTGATCCATATTTGAGCCGGTGGTTCTGGAGTATAACCTATTCTGGTCTTTGGGATAGGAATTTCATGCCCTTCAAGCCGCATTTTCCCTTGTGTTTTACTAAGGCCGTGCATCTTTTCTCCGGTGGCTTTTGGAATTAGTTTCCCTAGGCCGCCTTGTTTTGAGAAATCATAGCCTACTTTGGCTAACAGCCTTTATGCCTTTGGGTCGAACCATTCTTTCATCCGCTTACTTGGTAGAATACCCTGCTCTATCAGACTTTATGAAGACCTCACGAATCCATTTAGTGGCTTAGAGGGCAAAGGATTTGTGGATGAAGTTAAAGGAATAACATAATTTTCTTTCAGTATGGCTACATCCTTCATCGTGAGCTTTGTAGGAGGTCTTCGCATGTCCATTGTAGATTGAAGGCATTCCGCGAATGGTGATTGTCCGTTCTTGTGATGTGATAATGGTACATAACGGAGGAATGGAGGGTTATTGGAAGGCGTTGAACTTTCTGCTCTCAGTGATTTACTGGTAGATTCACTAGACTGATTATTCCCATATCCTGGATCTTCCTTTGGGGAAAGAATATCCTTTCTAGTGATGAATTTAACATGCTTCTTTTCACCCTGCTTGCTTTTCATGGACGAGATTTCAATTGGGAGAACTTCATTAGGGATGTCATCTTCTACATAAAACTTTGCGTCAGCAAAGCGAGCTTCAGTCTCAACAAAAGGCTTTAAGTCGGCATTGACTTTCCTTATTCCACTTTAAAGATACTTAAAACATTGGTGCAAAGTTGACGGCACTATTCCATTCCCATGGATCCACGGACGTCCTAACAACATGTTGTAGGTTGTCTTGGCATCAATGACATGGAACAAAACGTTGCTTGTCAATTCTCCAATGATTAATTCCAAGTGTATCATGCTAATGGTGCGTTGTCCTCCTTGGTTAAAATCTTGTATGACCAAGCGACTGTGCGATAATTCCTCTATAGCAAGACCAAGTCATCTCATTGTCATTTTCGGTAGTATATTAATAGTTGAACCTCCGTCAATGAGAATGCGATCAATCTTTTGTTCATGAGCATAACCAGAGACATAAAGTGGACGATTGTGAGGCTTAGTGCCTAACAATAGATCCTCGTCAGTGAAAGTTAAGTCTGGAGAGCACGCGCAACATTCCTGTGTTTGTTGAAGTGTATTGGTATAAAGGGTGTACATCTCTGGCTCTTCAAGAGCTTGGGTGATCCCTTCTTTTGGTGAGGTTGAGGATTGCGAGGGTTCAACTTCATCAACCTAAGATTTGAGTTGCTCTAAAGATGACAAAGTCTCATTTGAACTACCATGGTCAACACCCTTTTTTTTGTCATTAACTTCGCAACGAGAGACTGTGTGAACAGCCTCCGTTGACTTGTTTTAAAAGAATTTTATGGGGAAGAATTCTTTCAATGTGACGAGACTTCAAAGTTTTTGGGTTTGTGCCGAATCATCATACATTTTTGTTCTCAGTCTTTTTTGCTTTTTATCATTCTTCCTTCTTGACTGAGGCTGAATTTGGTTTTGTGCTCTTTTGGACTCTTGGGTGATCAAATGAAGAGGGAATGCTTGTCTCTTCTTCCATCTCTTGCGAGTAACCAACGTCCAACCCTCTTCCTCATCCACTGTTAACTTTTTATCATTATTTGAGTTATAATCATATGCTTTTTGTGAGAGTTGAACTTGAACAGGTTGCAGAGAACCAAATTGGATGAGCATGGTATTTGCCCTCTGCTTTGGAGACATGCAACTAGGTAACTTGCAAGCAAATGTTGCAAGGTTTGACTGAGCAACATCACTAACATCCAAGTCAATTTTCCTGTCCTTGGCTAGCTTCATGATGAGTTCTTTAAGAACAAAGCATTTTTGGATTGGATGGCTTATGATGCGATGATACTTACAATAGTTCGGGTCATCAACTTTTCCTATCTCTTCCGGTTGTTTGCATTCTGGCAATTCAATTAATTTCAACTTGAGTAGTTGTTCTAGAATTTCGGGCATATCGGCGTCTAGGAAAGGATACACCTTTTGTTCCCATTCCTTGAGCGATGAGCGATGCGTCTCGCGTCATTGGCCTCCCTCAAGCCTCTTCTCATTAGCCTTCACATTTCCTGTTGAAATTTTGACTAGGGCAGGGTTAATATTCATGGAGTCTTTGACATTACTTTTTGTATTCCTGTCATTTTTCTTTATTTCCCGTCTTTCTTTCCTTTCTTCAGGTATGGGAGGTTTCGCATTTCCATGGCTAGAGATACTTAATTTCATATCGTGCGCACGAGTTGCCAATTCTTCGAATGTTCGGGGCTTTATCCCTTGCAGGATGTACAGAAGTCCCCAGTGCATGCCTTGGATGCACATTTCTACCGTAGATATTTCAGACAGTCTATCCTTACAGTCTAGACTCAAAGAACACCATCGATTGATATAGTCAACAACGGGCTCGTCTTTCCACTGTTTAGTATTGGTAAGCTCCATCATGCTTACCGTGCGGCGTGTGCTGTAGAATCGGTTAAGGAACTCCCTTTCCAGCTGTTCCCAACTATCGATTGGCTCGGGTTCTAAGTCTGTATACCAATCAAAGGCATTCCATTTTAGTGAATGAACAAACTGCTTTACAAAGAGGCCTCCTTGAGTCCCTGCATTCTCACAGGTTTCTACAAAGTGAGCAACGTGTTGCTTAGGGTTTCCTTTGCCATCGAATTGCAAGAACTTGGGGGGTTGATACCCATTTGGCATTCTCATATTGTCAATGCGCTTCGTGTAGGGCTTTGAATATATGAGAGAATTTGTTGAAGAACCTCCATATTGTGCTCGTATGGTATTCTTTATCATGTCCTGCAATTGTTGGACAGATATTGAGGCCATTGAGGTGGAATATCCTTGTTGAGAAATGCCTTTACCCCATTTTTTCTTATCATCCTTAGCATTTACTCCCTTCAAGGTAAAGTCGGGTAGGTGCTCAAGGTCAAGGTTTGATTCACCCGAATCTTGTACCTCCAGTTTGTTCATCAGGTTTGCAATTTGGACATCCTTATCTTCAAGTGCTTTTGTGAGAAGGGTGACCTTTTGTTCCATTTCAGCCATCTTTTCTTCCATGGTAGAGGTGTTGGTCATCATCACTGGCATGACCTCTAGATATGATGGAGAAAATGATGAGACATGATGAGTCAAAGGTATTTTATTCCTTAAGTTTCTCATCACGGGTGAAGAGTTGATAGAAAAGGTCTTTGTTGGGGATGATTCATTATTGATCTCAAAATCTTTCGAGACAGATGAATCCTTAGCAGTAGTTTTCCTATTTGCAAGAAAGTCCAGAGAGATGGTATTATGAAGCTTGCTTTCTTTGGTTGGTTGTTGGGGTTGCAGTTGATCAAGAGCTTTGGATCGACTACGAGTGATTGGGCCAACATAATCATCTGCAACGGAAGCATCAATCACCGATTTTTGAGCATTCTTGTTAGAGGTCATCGAAGCTGGTAGCCAATCGAATTTCTTTTCTTTTGAAGGAGAAAGAGATGAGAGGCAGAGAGGTCCCATTGGGCGTGCTAGAATTTGTAGATGACTAAATTCTCTCGTCGAAATAAGTCTAACAAGTAAAATAGTTTCACAAATGCGAATTTGTATTGATGAATATGTGGTACAATTCTCTGTGATTACAAAAGAGTGATCCTCTGATTCGATCTCCTTGAAAGATTTGTTGATTGGAATTGTGGTGATATGATTTTGATTCGAACACAAGATATCCTTCAATTTGACTGAGGAATGGATCGAAGATCTTTGAAACGGAATTACAATGAATCTCTGGCTATGAGCTTGTTAGAAATTCTTTGTTCTTCACGTTCTTCGTGTGTTCTTCGTGTTCTTTGTGTGTTCTTCTTTTCTGAAGGTTTGTGGTGGAAGTTCTTCAGGGCTTTAGAGGCTAGAATCCTTAAAGCTTCGCTGATTTGTGGTTTGTTGAGGTTTCTGGAGGCTTTTGAGTTTGATTCCAGTGACCTTTGAGACCTAGACAAGTAGTTTGGATGATTTTGCTTCAAATGTTGTCTGTATTCGAGGTTGAAGTTCTTGAAGTTCTTGGAGGCTTCGGGGTTTGATTCCGGCAGAGCTTCTAAATTTCTGAACTCAAGATATCTTTTTTTGTGTCCCCCCAAATGTCTTAGGAAGACTTCTATTTATAGGAGTTTGGGGGTGGGTGAGCGATACGTGGCGGAGTCTGATTGGTGACACAAGTCACAGTCTGATTGGTCCGCTTATGTCATCGCTTACACATACTGGATTGCTTGTGTCATCGCTTACATATGCAGGGCTGCTTGTGTCATCGTTTACGCATGTTGATGCGTTTCGTGCCTCTATTTCAATGACACTTGGCAAATTCCTATTGGTTTCTGAATAGTGATAGCAAAACCTAGCAGCAGTACGTGGCACTTTGTAATTGATTGTATTTTGTGGATTTGGTAGTATGATGTGTCAGCTTGTGATAGGTCGGGAATTTTCCTTCTCTACAATTACTACAATAAATTATATCTTGCAATAATAAATCTCGATGAGCTCTAGCTCAAATGTTATCTACTCAAATCCTCCCCTTACATGAGTTTATAATAAAGTAAGTGTTCAATACTCAGTTCCCTTGTTTTAAATTTTTGGCACCGAATAGTCTAAACCTTTCCTAATGTTTGATTGCAGTTCTATTGTTTCTTCCTTGTTTTTGGTTTTACACCTCCAAAACATTGTCTTGTTGCGGCCAGGGAAAGCTTGCGAAAATACTTCATTTTCATTTGACTTTGTTTGATTAATCTCTTTGTTCTTTAGTCAATCTTTTAAGAGATTCTTTGCTAACAACAACAATCAAGTTTTAGTCCTGAATTTTTAGGACGGCAGATCATCATATAATTTTTTTAAAATTTTTTTATAATGATCATCATATATATAATTCAATGATATAAATAACAAAAGTAAATAAATCATCTAATTAATTCTCTGCATTACATGAAAATCATACAAAAGCAGTAGATTTCTCATACAGCTATACTGATATACTGATACAAGTGCAATTAATTCATTAGCAATTTACACGTTCTCTGCTCTCTCTCTCTCTCTCTCTCTCTCTCCAAGTCTTCAAGCAATATTTTTATATCTTTTTTCTCTGCTACTTTCTTTTGCAAAAGTCTTAATAGTATTGTTTGATATATAGTCCCACACACACATGCTAATTCGATTCTGTTTCACAGATAATTTCGTAGAGGAATCTTGAATCCAAAACCTCATTAATCACAGAAGGCATGAAAAGTGAAAACCACTGGACCAATATTCGAATTAATTGCAGTGCTATTCTTTTTGTTTATTTTTCTCTGTCTTCTTACAACTCGAATGGACTCCATTTTGATTAATTAAACTTTTTAGATTATAGACAGTTTGATCCCATGGAAAATTTTCTGCTCCGGGCAGACTTCACTCATTGCCCATAGCACAATGCCAAAGTACCAACGTAGAATCACCTGGCAAACAATCATTAATTTCTGAGTTTCAAGGAACAAACTGCCAAAGTTTGAGGGCCATACTAGCCACAAAGGTTGAGATACCATGGTCTTATTGCCCAGAAGTGCCTAAATAGTTCAATTTCATAAGGCTGGTGATTAAGATTGAGCAATTCTTTTAGCATTTTTAGAGATGATTCGAATGATAAAATTAAATGAATAAATCATACAATTAAGTCTCCCCATCTGAACCATGAAAAAGCTGTAAAATTTGTGATATTTGCACAACGTGGAATAAGGTGATAGTGATAATGTTAATATCTTGAACCTTATGCGTAGTGTGACACTATAAGCAGCCATAGAAAATACAGTAGAGAAGAAAAATGGTTTGACAACTACTTCTTGAATCTTATGCGTAGTGTGACACTATAAGCAGCCATAGAAAATACAGTTTTGGAAAAGGTTTTTCTCTAAACCAATTAGAAAAAACTCCCCCAATTCACTACGTGATGATTTATAAGACTATCCACATGTATTATTTAAACAAGTCATATGACTTATTTAAAAAATCATGTGACTAATAGTATACATAAATGAACCTTCAATCACCATATAGTTATGGTGAAGTAAAGGAATTGAAAATCGCCCTAAACCAAATAATTCAGCTTTGTTAAGTAGATTTGGTTTTATTGATATACATGGAGTGTATATTGGCTTCAAATCCTCCACTGTACATTGTTAAAGATTAGCAACAGGCCAAATCTGAACCTCAAAACGAAAGATATTTTAAATCTCTTGTTTACTGATTACAAATGAGAAACAATTTTATTATCAAAAAAAAAAAAAAAAGAGAAACAATTTTATTTGATTTATATTTCCCTGCTTCCAAAATTAAAGATCAGGTGATGTGGGCATGAAAAGAATTAAAGTAAAGCCTGTTTTAGATGTAAGCACAACCTGGCGTATGTGTGCAGAATAATGCTTTTATATTGGTTGATAGGCCAAATGCTAGGAGCTCTTTTGTACACATTAAAATCTTAAACCAACATAAATTATCAGCAAAATAAAAACAACTATCATGGGTTAAAATTAATTAAATCAACATTACCATAAGGTTTTGCTGCAACAAATTTGACTCCATATATGGTCCTCTGGAGCAATTGAATATTTTAGTAATGTATTAGGGCCAATGTGAAGGCAAAGATTTCATGCTTGACCGTCCAAATCTGGGAGTTCCGTCCTTGATTTTGTTGAATTCTGAAAAATGACTAATTTACGACACAACATAACACCCTCGATTTTGATGATGCTTTGAAAAATTATGAAATTCAGATATCTAAGCCACTTCAAGGCTCAAAACTATTGCCTTGATAATCTTTGGGGCTTTGGAAAATTGTGAAATTGAGATATTAAAGCCACTTCAATGCTCAAAACCATTGCCTTGATAATCTTTGGCTGCCCCAAAGCAAACCAGCACCTCTCCCAAACCAACATCTTCTTACAGAATAATGTCAGTCTCATTATCAGATCAGCCCTTGTGGCTGCAATCTTTTATCCAAGCTTCATCACAAGCATGATGTGGGCTTAAATCCATGTCAACTCCCCTTTTTTTTTCTTTTTTACTTCCAGTAGCCAAGCTAAGCTACCTCACATAAGATAAATGAAAGCAGCTCCTGGAACCTTTCTGAGAAGACCGACTTCTTTAAACCAGAAGGCAAGTTTAGAAAGAAGGGGTACCTCAAGTTTCCAACATGGCATCACCAGGTGAAATAAAGGAAAAGGTTGTTGAGAATTAAGACAAACTGATAAGCCTTTTTCCGTGCTCAACCCAACTGCTCATATTCAACTACCGCATCATATGTCTCCATGTTTAATGAACTCTCTACAAAACATCTGAAAGGAAAGTTTTTATAGTTAAAAAAAGCCACAACAGACGACAATATAATTAGACAAAGCTCTTTCACTCCATCCATATACAGCGTAAAAGAAAATATTTTAGGAAAATATTTTTATAAAAATAATTAAAAGAATGAAACGTAGGAATCTAATTAACCTCAATTAGTGTAGTGGAGTGCTAGACTGCTAGTAGTGCGCTAATGTAGACCGCTGCTAACTCTTTTTACCAACGCTGCACAAAATTGCAAGGATGCCAGGCTTGCCAACATAGTGATCAACTAAATTTCTTGTTCAGACAGCCAAAAATTCTTCCCCAACTAAAAATGCAACAGATTGATATGTGTAGCCAAATTATTTTGACAGATTCCCAAACATAATGTGTTCTAGGTTGTCTAAATTAGTGAAGCTTTTGATGCTATCAATTGTATGCAGATTCTGTACCTTAATTCAGGCCAAAACATACTGGTTCTGTCATCCAATTAAGAAACGATGCAAAGGAGCAATGGATTCATCTTCAACATTAAGCTGTTCCGAATGGACACTAATATTGTTTTCAAGGCTTGCAATGAAAAGTGAGGAGGCTACATGAACAACAACAGATGGATCTGGGTCCCCAAGGATAGCCTGTAGCTCCCTCCGAATCCATGGTCCTATTCTGTGCACTATTCTTTCCTTTGCACCAATATTTCCTGATACATTCTGAAAGTTCAAAGATGAAAAACGAATTAGATCAGGTTAAACTCAACCCTTCTTTCAGATTGTAATTATAATTCAATAAAATAGTTTTGTATTAATCGATAATCAGATTCTTTGACAATGACTTTCATTACAAACAGGCATCACATCAAGATCAAACACTAATATTTGCATTATAAATCAACCCGTTGAAGAGGGAAAAAAAAGTTCGTAGAGCTATGGATGCTAGAAAGAATAAAGTGATTGGATAACAAAGCAGTCTGTTTATTCAATTGATGATAACAATTGTATTCTGATAATGCAAAAACAATGATCCTCAATGCTTCAAAGGCGAGAAATAAGTAATCATACCTGCTCCCTACAATTTTGGCAAGGTGAAGAAACAGCGGCAAACGTCGGCTATAAATGCTGCACAAAATCATATCCCAAATGCCAAAATTAGCACAAAAACAATCAGAGCTATCAGATAAATGCCTTTAGGAACAAGGAAAAACACAAGAAAATTTAAGCCTGTTGCTATGTGTGTATGTATGTTCATAAGCCAAATGCCAAAATTAGCAAGAACCATGGGAGCTATTAGAAAAATGACCAGATTAATTCAAGACCGTTGCTTAATATGCAAGTCTATGTACATGTCATAGCCAAAATAATATTCATAATTTGTATTTTAGATAAGGTACCTGGCACGCCATTGAAGTTTTCTTTCAGCAATAACATCAAGAGGCACAGATTCTGGCCGTCCAAAAGATCTCCGCCATGGCAATGACCTTGGTTGCCAGCTAAGGCTATTTAGTTCGTTCCTTATTCTACGAATACTCCTATTAAAGTTGGGCAAAGGTAATATTTGAGTTCAAAATCCCAATTCTAACAAAATCATATATACAAACAACAAACTCAATTCAATACAAAACATAAGAAACAAAAACAAACAAAACACTCTATTTCTCTCCTTTACCTCACACTTTCTCAGCAGCCAAACACAGAAACAAATATAATAAAAACTCAACTTCGAGGCTATACTCTTTTTAAACAAATTTCAATCAGAATTTTAAGCTAAATAAAATAAAAATGAACGCCGCCATCACTTAACTCTTACTGAGCCTATTTCACAAACTAAAAAGACTAGTTTTTCATTTTCTTTTATTCCATTATTTTTCCTATTCCAAAACGTAAATTTCTTTTCTTTTTCTTACACTTTCCTCAGCAACCAAACAGAGACAAATATTTATTTTGAAAATCACTTTCAATTATCTATTCGGTTAACATCAACTTTAATCCAAATTTTAAGCTAAAAAACACCACAACTATACTAAAAACTAATTCACAAATTAACAACTTTTTTCTTTTATTCAAAAGTCAAATTCCTCTTTTTTTTCCTACACTTTCTCGGAAATCAAACAGCAATATATACACAAATCTCAAAATTACTCACCTTCGATGTCGATTACCTATTTGGCCGAAACCAACTTAAACGTCGTCGTTTCTAGTATTATCAGCATTATTATTGTTCAAAGCGGGTAATCTCTCTTTGTAGAAGGTCATCATTTCAAGAGAACGCATGGGAGAAGACGGAGTACCAAAGAGAGATAAGGGGGCAGGGGTTTTGTCCTTTCCCTCTTCCAACTTTCGCTTTTTCGATCCAGGAGTGAGTAGAGATAAAGGCTCGTTCTTCAGACTCTTCACACAAGCATACTTATCCTTACTGTACCTGGTGGCCATTCTACAAAGTGGAAGGTTAGAAGGCTCAACCCTTATAAAGAAGAGAGAAATAAAGAGGTAAGCTAAGTCAAACCTACTTTTCTCTTCATGAGCGATCTTTCTTAAGACAAATGCCTAAGGTTCAGGTCCAAGACAACAATCGTACAAACGACGAGGATCCATGAGATTGTCGAAGTCATCAATGGTGAGGGCAAACTTGAGAGCAGCTTCAATACAACCTTGATAACGCTCCTCTAACGCAGGATAATTAGAAACTGCAAGACATGTCAACAAGGAATGGTTAGAGAATGGCGAGTTAAAATAACTGATTTAATGAAAAGGTGTAGAGACGCACCAAGTGAGGGAATTTCCCATTTCCTTAGCAACCACAGAACCTCACCCCATAATTCGTCGGTCATGGTTTCCCATCCGAATCTAGAGACAAAGAATTATCTTCTTGCTCACTCCCAAGTGCGGGAGATCGTAGCAATATAATTCTCGAAGTACCGAGGTTGAATCACAAGGAGCGGGGTAAATTCAAAGACAATATAATTAAATAACAATTTGGGTGAAAAAGAAAAGTACTTTTGCTTGGTGATTGTTAACAAGAATAATAATAAAAACTTATTTAAATCAATAATGTAAATACTAAGGCATCGAGTTGTTTCCTTATATCGATATGAAATTCTTTGTGATTTAAGAAAACATAAATTTCATAATTAGTTGTTTTTATACAATTAAATACTGATTCGGTTGAATTGGGATAATTCAAGAACGCATGATAACCTAAATTGATAATGCGGTTAGAAAAGTTTTCAAAACGCATTCACTTTAAAACCTAATTTCTATTTGAAACTATTAGAAATTCATCTAAACAATAAGAAAAACATGATTGACATGATTTCACATGATTCTTGTAAGCTCATCTTTTTTCACATGATTTCCTGAAAGTAGAAAATTACACGCAATGAATGACATCTTATTCAATAAATTATGTAAAGATAAATAATAGGGACTAATGCAAATCATAGCTTAATTATATAAATTAAGCATAGTAATAAGGAGATAATGCCCACATAATTATATCACATGTATACATTTTAAGGCGTTATCACACCCCCTAACTTAAATCTTGCTAGTCCCTAGCAATCCACAAAGCACCCATGTCGACTAAAAGTGAAAAATTAAAACTAAAATACAAGACACTTTCGTAGGCTACGCGACTACACTTCGCATGTGCAACAAGTCTTTGAACCTCTAGGTCACCCTAGTGGATGAGTTTACTCTCGTGAGGGTTTGCAGTAACTCAACCCACAAAAGTCAAAGGTTTCCTGAAAATTCCTGTAGCAAATGTTAGTCTGCTTTATCATTATATCATACAAACAAACTTTCAATTTTTAGTTGGGATACTATTCATCATATTAAAGATTTTTCACTAGCTTCACTTTTGGAGTGTGTGTGTGCATAGCCCATCCAATCAAACCGACTTTTCCAAACATGCATAGACCAAGAATAATCTAAATGAGAGCCTCTACTCCAAAACCTCTCTTAAGTCATCAACACTCTAAAAGAACACACATAGAAGTAATGGTTTCTCTCTTCAAATCATATGTGAACAAAAAGGAAAGAAGAAGTTTTAAGAATATCACATGTGTATACAAAAACAACCGCTAAAACAATGGAAAAAGATCTCTTGGAAATGATGTTGAAATCCTGGAAACATGAGGTTTAAACCATTTTGATCCCTAGTTTTTATCCCTAACACATACCAGCCATGCACCTTTAGGATCAAGTAGGACTTTAAGCTCAGTTGTAGTATAATCTTATGAAGGCAAACTGCTTTCTTTGAAATATGAGGTATATGAATCAAATGCAGAAAATTCAAGCCAAACCCAACTTATAGCGATAACACCAACTTAAATCAAAATAACCTTTACTCAACCATATAACCCTTCTAAAATACATGAAAGATGTGTAAGACACCAATGATTTATGGATTGATTATGTATGTCTCCTCTTTCTTTTTCTTTTTCTCTATTTTTTTTTATTTTTCTTTTCTCTATTTTTTTTCTTTCTTCTCCTTTTTGATTTTTTTTTTTTTGAAGAAAAGAGAGGCAATGGTGGTATCTAAACACATCAATTGCTCAAAACTTGTACCCCCATGAGAATACCCATAAATAAAAATGTTTTGTGATATTGTAGACGTATTTCTCACGGTTCAAATGATGGTGACAATGGTTAATGTAAAGGTAGGCTGAATATTTGTTTAGCTGGTGACAAAAAATTGGTGGTTTTAGGTTCTTATCTCCTAAAATTCCACAAAAACCAGCACACCTAAGGATAAAAATAAGTAGGATCATGGTATATCTCCCCATAATGTTTCCAGTAGTCAACCAAAAAACATAGAGATCTTTTACAAAAATTGAAGCACATGAGAGAAATTTAAGAGTTCAAACAAAGATATACTCTCACAAAGAAAAGTAAGGCTCAAGAACTCTCTATATGGGTTGAGTTTTAGCTTATATCTAGCTTGTTCATGATCCATGCATATCCAACATCCAACTGTCCGCTAACCTGGCTATTGTGCTCAAAAGTTTCCAATTGTGCTCTTCATAAAAGAGTCTTAATTAAGAAAAAGTGTAACCAACTTAGCATTATTCATTCCATCACATGATATAAAAATAAAGCTTATAACTCTTCTGCATTCAAATTCAAGGTTTTCTTTTTAAAGAAAGAAAGAAAAATCATGCAAGGTGTAGAAAAAAGTTTAAACCTCTCCCCCCAACTAAAATATTGCATTGTCCTTAATGTATCAAAGCCAAAATAAATTCAAGTATAAAGGGAAGAAGTTACCTTAAGCATTTAAATTGTCTTTTTTTAAAAAAAAAAATTTCTTTCACACCTATAAATGTTAACTCACAAAAGAAAAATAATAACAAAAAAAAAACAAAAACAAAAAAAGGCAAAAAGGAAAAAGAAAAGAAAAAAAAAAATTGAAACAAATATGGTACAACTTCATAAAGGCTTTTCAGAGTTCACGTAGCATCCCAATAGGCAGGGATCTCCAGTGACATAGTCTCCTCCTCTGGTGTAACCCCCCCTAAGTATGGTTTTAACCTTTGTCCATTTACTTTCAAAATTCTACCATCTCTAAGGTCCTCAACTACTACTGCTCCATGGTTAAACACTTCCCTTACAACGAAAGGCCCATCTCACCTAGGTTTTAACTTACCTGGGCCTAAATATGCATACTTGAGACTACCGGGTAGCGGCTTAAACTCTAGTTGTGATGCCTTTTCATTTGAACGCATGAGCTTTTTTTCATTTTCTAGTAGCTCCTCAAAGCAAGGCTTCCATTCTTTATTAATTGCCATCATCTGTTGTTCTTCCAAAACCTATGATGAATCCAACAAAGAAAAATTTTCAAATACATGAATATCACATTCAAAATCATAAGAACGAACAGAATTATTAAGAAAAGTTTCAAGAGGATCAGAAAAACAATTATTATTAAACTCTTCTTGAACCACTGCCCCAATGAGGTTTACATAAGCATAGTCATCATCCTCATGTGGTTGTTTAGCCACATGAAATATGTTTAGCTCCAACGTCATGGAACCAAAAGTGAGTTGCATTCTTCCATTCCTACAATTAATTAATGCATTAGCCATGGCAAGAAAAGGTCTACCCAAAATAATAGGGGTATGAACACTAGGATGTAAAATAGGTTGGTAATCTAGAACAATAAAAATAACTGAATAATAAAATTGTTCAACACATCCTCATCAATCCCTCTTAGCTTCCATACAGAGCGGTCAGCCAACTGTAAAGTTATTGAAATAGGTTTTAACTCACCAAGTCCAAGTTTTGGATATACACTGAAAGGGATCAAATTAATGCTTGCCCCAAGATCTAGCAATGCATGCTCCATGATGTAATCTCCAATAGTACAAGAGATTATTGGAGACCCTAGATCCTTATACTTTGGTGGGGTCTTATGTTGGATAATTGCACTTACCTGTTTTGTTAGGAATGTGGTCTTCTTCACATAATGTTTTCTCTTGATAGTGCATAGGTCCTTAATTACCTTGGCATATGTAGGCATTAGCTTGATAACATGCAATAATGACAAATTTATCTTGACTTAATGCAAATGCTCTAATATCTCAGATTCGGTGTTCAATTTCCTAGGTAATTTTAAGGCTTGTGGAAATGGTGGAGGGATTGGGCATTGTTCAAGTTCACCAAATCCAAGTGACTCAGTTTCATCCTTCTCTTTCTCAATTGGGGTCTCCTTAGATTTCTTAGTTACTAAATGAGAACTTTTATTAATCTTTTTACCACTCCTCAAAATGGTCACAACTTTTACTTCCTCATGTTTATCCTTAGAGCCAATTTTTAGATTTTGATTGATGGGATAGGGTTGAGTTTGGGAAGAAAGCTTCCCTCTCTCTATCCCACTCAATGAATTTATAAGTCTAGTTATATGACTCTTGGTCTCTCTTACCTCTTCATTTAGCCTAGTGAGCATGGATTCAAACTTTTGATTTTGCTCACTTTGCCTTTGAATGAAACTACTAAGTGCATCCTCCAAGGAAGGTCTAGATGATGATGATGCATGTGGTGAATTAAAATTCCTTGGAGCAGGAGGATTCAGCACATTGTCACTCTTATAACTCAAATACGGATGGTTTCACATATTTGGGTTATAATTGTTAGAATATGAAGAATTATTTGGCCAATATGAATTAAATGCATGTACTTGTTCTTCTGGCACATTTAAGAATGATGAAAGTGATGCACATTCATTTGGAGCATGGTTTATCTCATGACAGATTTGACACACCTCCATTGGGTCCTTTCTAAAGGTAGCACCAACACTCTTACATCCTTTCATTTTGAGTGCCTCTATTTCTTTAATTAACATACTGATTTTTGCACTCATGCTATCATCTTCCCTCAACTTGAAAACACTTCCACTAGAAGTGGTAGTGTTAGTTCTAGTCCTATCAGTGGAGTCCATAGGGCTAGGTCCAATCCATGTGTTAGAGTTTTCAGCTATCTCATCAAGATAATCCATTGCATCTTTGGGTTCTTTTTGTAAAACATCGCCTCCGCATGAGAATTGAACAAACTGTCGGTCCCTAGGTGTAAGTCCTTCATAAAAATAGCTAACCAACCTCCAATCTTCATACCTATGAGTTGGGCAGAAATTGAAAAGATCTTTGTACCTTTCCCAAGCTTGGTATGAGGTCTCATTTTCTCCTTGGGCAAAACCAGCTATCCTTCTTTTTACTTGCTAGACTTTGTGGGGAGGAAAATGTTTCTAAAAAAACTCTTGGGCCATCTCCCCCCAACTACCTATAGACCTAGGTCTCAAGGTGGAAAGCCAACTTCTTGCCTTATCCTTAAGTGAAAAGGGAAAGAAACGTAACTTAGCAGTCTCAATAACATTTTGTGCATAGAAACTACTAATTACCTCTTCAAAAGCTCTAACATGGACATAAGGATTTTCATTTTCTTGTCCCCTAAAGTCAGGAAGTATTGCTAATAAACCTTGTTTCAGTTCTACATGTGGTGCATTAGGTGGAAACATGATGCATAAAGGAACAAAATTTTGTGTGGGATGCAACAATTCATACATAGTTCTTCTATTCTCCTCATGATTATTACGTGTTTCATCACCCATGATTGATGAAGAAGACACAAAGGTGTGTCAAAAAGATTACCAAAGTAAGTTTCAAAATTTTCTAGTCTGCCTCTCTTATTTCTAACCCAAATGCTCATGCAACAATGAATGCCAATCAAATAAAATCAAATAAATTAATTAAAAACAAATAGAAAAATAAAGTAAAATAAGGGGAAAAAATGGAACGAAGTTACCAATAGAAAAATTTCCACCAATTGTGGTTTGCTCCCAAAAATTGCCTCTGACCACACAGCAGCTCCTCGGCAACGACGCCAAAATTGCTTGCTCACTCCCAAGTGCAGGAGATCATAGAAATATAATTCTCGGAGTACCGAGGTCGAACCACAAGGAGTGGGGTAAATTCAAAGACAATATAATTAAACAACAATTTGGCTGAAGAAAAAAAGTACTTTTGCTTGGTGATTGTTAACAAGAATAATAATAATACGTATTTAAATCAATAATGTAAATACTAGGGCATCGGAGTGTTTCCCTATATTGATATGGAATTCTTTGTGATCTAAGAAAATATATATTTCATAATTGGTTGTTCTTATACAATTAAATACTTATAATACGATTGAACTGAGACAATTCAAGAACGTATGATAACCTAGATTGATAATGCGGTTAAAAAAGTTTTCAAAAAAACTCATTCACTTCAAAACCTGATTTCTATTTGAAACTATTAGAAATTCATCTAAACAATAAGAAAGACATGATTGAACTTATTAAAATCATGGAAGAACTAATCCATTAAAAAAATCTAACTGAACAATCAAATATGTGGTTGATAAAATCCTAGAAAGAATCACATTGAATATTCATACCGTATAGAAGAAACATAACCCCTAGCCCTAGCAAAGAGTTTAGGCTACCATTAGAGAAAGAAAAATACAAGGTTTTCTCTGTCAAAATTCATTCTACATAGCATCCCTTCAAAACCCTAGCATCAAATTGTCCAAGAAAATAAAACGTTTACTATTTTAATTTTTGTTCAAGTTTACAGCAGTAACTTGTGAGTTAATTTCAGCCATCAAAAATTGAGAATTTCAAAAAACTCAAAACTAGAAAGTTGTAGATGTTTGTGTCAATTGGATTTTTGATGAGAGAGATACATCCAAAATACTGATCAGTACTCAAATCATATTTTTCCTTTTTAGATTCTGCCTCTTTGATTTCTTTACTTATTTGAAGCTTCCAATCATGGTAGACAATCCAAGCACTCCAGCTACACCTCCTTAGACATTTAAGCATGGTCCTTTAGCTCCTCTTTAATTCTAGTTTGGCCTCCATTCTCTTACAGACTCTTGTAAACTTATCTTTTTCACATGATTTCCTGAAAGTAGAAAATTACATGCAATGAATGACATCTTATTCAAGAAATTATGTAAAGATAAATAGTAGGGACTAATGCAAATCATGGCTTCATTATACAAATTAAGCATAGTAATAAGGAGATAACGCCCACATAAATATATAACAAGTATACATTTTAAGGCATTATCAGTATCGTGATTTCCAATCACAAAAGGAAGTAGGAAAGTTACGGACAATCCTAGATTCCCAATTCCAAGGCAAAAGTTCAAAATACCCATAATGGGTAGAGGAATTTAAGTGGTATAAGTGAAGAAATTCGTTTAAGGTAATCATGTCCCCATCATGGATAGATACCTAGATTGACATACATCCAAAAATTGTCCTCCAAGCGTTAGGGACGAGTTGACCGGGTGCAATATTGAGAACAAAAAGGAGTTGCATGATAAAAGGATGAACAGGAAAATGAAGGCTACATGAAAAGTTAGCTTCGTAAAAACTCACCTCACCATAGGCAAAGGAACAAGCTTTTTCATTGGGGCGAGGTAGTCTTGTGACAACCCCTACAAGGAACTTGAACCTTTTTTCTTATAGATTTCCGATGCCTCTGTTCCAGGGAGCAGGACTTGGAAAGAGCATGAAATAGAATTGAAGACGAAGAAGAAGAGGGTTTTGAAGAAGAATGGGGTTTTGAAGACGATGAAGGGTTCGACATCACGACCTCAAAATCCTTGTCAAAAGACTCGTCGCTAGACAATAGACCAGTTTCCAGTTCGCTAGACGTAACATCAGTATCCCTATACTCTATGGCAGTCATCTCGAGGTGATGGACGATCAGAGAACGGCAAATCAAGGGAAAAAGACTCATCAAAATAGGTCTGAAAGCTTCACAATCTCAAGGCAAAAAAAGCCAACATGAGGACAGTGCCCACCTGAAAACTCAAGAAAAACTCCTAGTCTAGCAAAAAAGAACGATATAGAAGGTGTCTCTCGCCTAATGAAAGTAAAATCAACCATTTAATGGAATCTTGAAGTAAAGAGAGTATTACCATACAAAGAGTGCAAAAGCTTTCTTTTGTTTTTAGCCTCCAAGTTCAGCGCACAACGAAGAAGAAGGAGAATAGGAGGAGTTTCTTTGCTAAGAAAGGAAACGAAATCAATGCGCAGGATACACAAGGAAGAGACACATGTGCAGCCAACACAGAAGAGAAAAGTGGCGCTCATTTGACGAAAAAGTCACCCCATAATGAATATGATGGGACGAGAATCTTGGGGCACGAATAAAATGACGCGCCTAAGAAAAACTTTCCATATTCACTTGCTCGTCCAAGCAAAGGACGACAAAGGAATAAATGGAGTAACTGATTAGTAGCATATGTGTTAGGACATATGTGGTTCACTTAATAAGAACATATGTCATTCTTTTATGTAATTGGCTAATCCTTCGACAAAACGCACTTTACTTCTAATTGGGTAGATTTATGATGTTTTTAATACTTCAAGAAACAAGGTTTCAAGACCAAGTGTTAAAGCCATGCAAGTCTGTCCAAGAAACAAGCTGAGAAGTGCTTATCATTAAATCTTGACAGCTGGCTCGACAGCTGCATCTATCGAGCTTTAAGAAGCTGTTTCAGCCCCGTGGCTCGACAGCACCTCGACACCTCTATTTATCGAGGTTTAAGGAAAACCAATTTTTAGATCTATTTTGATTCCAATCTGTGGATGTCTTTGGGCCTTCTTTTCTCATAACCCTAGACATATAAAAGGATTATTTTAAGGGCCGTCAAAGTAGACACAAGTTGCACAAGATTTGAAAAAGTCTGTTCAAGCAATTTGTGACCGGAGAAAAAGTTTGCCCTAGTTCATCTCTTTGTGAAGAAGTTGTTGTGTCTTTGCACCGTTGGGTTTTGTAACCAATCATCTTCTTGTTCTTCATTGTGAGGATGAACTGAAGAATTTTGTAGCCAACATCTTTCTCAAGTTGGTGATTGAAGTCGCGTATTGGGATCCGCGCAATTGGTTAGTCACGTACTGGGAGCCGTACATTGAAGAGGAGAGATTGTCACTATAGAACAAGTCCAATTGGGTACTAGGGTAAGGGTTCAACTGTAGGTTGGTATAAGGTACTGGGATTCCTTTACTTGTAACTGCTTGTTTTGATAATAGTGGATTCTCGGGAGTGGTGACCTTAGATTCACTCGGTGGGGTTTTTGCCCTAGAGGTTTTCCCTATTCGTAAACAAATCATCGTGTCAAATTTATTTTCCGCTGCACTTTACTTTATTGGTAATTTGTTTGTGCTACCACGCATTTGCATGTTAAATTGATTAATTAATAAACTTGGCTAATTAATCAACTTAATTCATCACAAGGAGTCAATACGTTTTTGGCCTATCAAGTGGTATCAGAGCAAGCACACTCTGATTAGGGTTTAATCTCTGTGTGTGATCCATTGACCCCTGTTTGTCATGGATAGAGGACAATCTCTCATTATCCCTCCTTTATTTGATGGAACTAACTATGCATACTGGAAAGTACGCATGAGAGCTTTTTTGCAGTCTCTAGATGAGAAGGTGTGGCAAGCTATAGAGACTGGCTAGACCAAGCCAAAGGAAGCACCGGCCGATTGGGATGAGGCAAAGATCAAGGCGGCAAACTTCAACATCAAGGCATTGAATGCGTTGTTCAGTGTAGTCACAAATGAGGAATTCAAGAAGATATCCTCTACTGAAACTGCAAAGGAAGCATGGACCATCCTCTAGACAACCCATGAGGGAACAAAGGCTGTCAAGGATTTGAAACTTTAGAGGTTCACTACAAGTTTCGAAGAGATAAAAATGGAGGAGGATGAGTCGTTTGATGAGTTCTATGCAAAACTCAAAAACATAGTGAACTCTGCCTTTAATCTTGGAGAAACTATCCTAGAACCCAAGATTGTGAGAAAAGTACTCAGATCTCTGCCTAAAAGATTCCATGCCAAGATCACCGCGATTGAGGAATCAAAGATTATTGATAAAATTCCTTTGACATAGCTGATTGGAAATCTACAGATTTATGAGTTGGGTTTGTCTAGAATTGGAAAGACGAGTAAGAGCAAGAGTATGGCACTAAAGGCCAAGAGCAGTGAGACGGAAGAGTCTTCAGATGATGAAGATTCTAAGATGAAGTCCTGCATCACCAAGCAATTTAAGAAGTTCATGAAGAATGCCAATGGGAAAGGCTTCAATAAGGACCATAGGCAATCTGGTTCTTTTCAGTTCTAGGGTCAAGACAAAAGGCAGAAGGATGCTAGGGATGGCGGTCATTACACTGTTCCTACAGGACCTAAGTGCTTTGGGTGCCAAGGCTTCGGACACATGAAACAGGAGTGCCCAACAAATCTCAAGACAATAGGGAAAAGCAAGGAACTTGCTGTTACGCTAAGTGACATCGAGCCTAAAGATGATTTCGACAATGAGGATGACGGAATCTTGAATGCCTTCACTGCCACAGTTAATCCTACTGAAGGGATTGTTGAAGATGTGGATGAAGAAGAGGAATTGGTGGAAACCAAGTTTGGGAAGATGGATGATCAAGATGACATTCACACAGCCTATGCTAAGTTATACAAGGTCTCAGAAAAGTATGAGAAGTTGTATAGGTTGACAACCAAAAAGCTTAGTGATGTGGAGCTTGAACGTGAAGAGCTTTCCACAAAGTTTGATGAAGCAAATCAAACTATTGGAGCACTGAGGTTTGAAAATAACTTCTTGATTGAGAAGACTAAGAAGCTTGAGGCAGAACTATTCCAAGTCAGATCTCAGCTAGAAAGAACTTCAAGCGCTAAGCTCGATGAGATGATTAGTTTTCAAAAATCTGCTTTAGATCAAACAGGTTTAGGGTATGATTTCTCTTCCTCTAATATTTCTTCTTCTAGTGCTACTATTTTTGTTCCTCCTAGCAATAATGTTGAAATTGAGAACACTAATGTTAAAACTAAATTAGATAGTGAGAACATAGACAAGGATAAATCTATCTTAGGAACACCCCCTAAGCAGAATAAGAAGGAAGTTAAAAACCCTAAGGCTAAGAAGGCTAACTCTCAAAGGCCTAAACAAAAGAAGAAGCATCTCTGTCATCACTGTGGAGTAGCTGGTCATACTCTACCAAATTGCTATAAGTGGTTAGCCGCTCAAAATAGCAACAGCATGTTGGTGTCGGGAAACCAGAATCAGTTTCCGTCCTCGTTTGCTCCTTTCGGAGATCTTCTCAAAGCCCTCATATTCCTTTCAAACTTGAACGGTATCAATCCTTCCCCCTCACCACCGGTTCAAAGGTTTGTGAAAAGAAAAGGTTCTTCCAAGGTGTGGAAGGAAAAGGGTTCCAAGTGATTTAATTACTTTTTCCCTCTCTCCATCTAATTTTTTTTGGTATTGCATTACTTGTGTGTTTTGCTTTAAAGTTTTGAGTCAATCTAGTTTTATGCATTGCTTTGTTTTGTCTTGCACGTTTTTGGTTATTTGTTTTTCAGTTTCAGTTATTTTGTTTTATTTCAAAAATAAATAAATAAAATTGGAAAAATCAGAAAAATACAAAAACAGTGTGTGTTTGTGTACATCGGTTTTTGTGAACCTTAAAATGGCCATTGAAACAGAGTTTTCTAAATTTTGTATCTCTTGTAGCTTAGATGAGTATTCTTATGCACAACTAAGCAAGTGAGCTTTGTGGCTCTTTGTTTGTGATGAGTAAGGTTAAGTGATCTCTTGAACTTAACACTCGTATTACTCTTTTTGACGGGAAAGACTAGAAAATCCTAAGAGAAAGGCATAAATAACCATCTCACCACTGTTACCTGTCAATCATGATATGACATCTGTATGCTTCGACATAGCAAAAGTGCAATGTCTAAAAACTTAACATAATTGGGTATTTCTTTTCTCTCTTTTATATACCCATGCATGATTTGCTTAATAAAAGAAAATATGCAAAGAAATAAAAGCAAAAAGAACAAAATGCTTCAAAATATTATTGCAAGTGTGTTTTCTAGGAGATGTGGGAGTTATAGGATGTAACTCAAAGGTGATAGTCCCCATCAAACAATTATAATTGTGTGTGAGTTAAAGTGATTTTCTCATATCTCAAATCGCCATAACATTGAGACACTTATGTAATCTTGCAATATTTTTCACACACAACACGCAATACTCTTTGCTACTCTTGATACATATGCAAGTACAATGTGATTTGGCCATCACAAGGTTTACATGTGTTGATGTATGCTCACTAAACTGTCTTAACTTGTTTTTGAAATATAAACTTGGTTAGACTTGTTTAGTGTGTGTGTGTGTGTGTGTGTTTTTGGGAGCTAATTTTTTAACTCCTTGATTGTTTGAAAGATTATTTTGAAAGGTTAAAATTTTGGTTGGGTCATTGGCTATGCTGCATGTTTAATTGCATTCATATTTTTGTTTTTCCCTTCTTGAAAAATTGTTTTTAAGCCATCTTGATACCTCTCGATACCTGGCTTATTTGTCGATCTCTTCAATTGCATCTTATCGCAATCTCGACACCTCTCGATAGCTTGTGGATCGATCGAGAAACCTCTTGACCTCTCGATAGCTCCTCGATAACTTGTGGATCGATCGAAAAACCTCCTGACCTCTCTATAGCTTCTCGACAGCTGGTGGATCAATCAAACTTCTTTTGTGTGTCTGATGTTTGGTTCCTCGACACCTCCTCGACAGCTGCATCTGTCGACGCTTGTGTTCTCAACACCTATCTCGATACCTTAGCTCGACACCTCTTGACACCTATATTTGTCAAGATTTACTGAGGTTCTATAAATAGGTTCTATGCAATCCGGACTTCATTTCTCTCGATCTCTCTCTCGATAGCTTTTTCTCCTTACCTTCCTTTTTCACTCTCTCTCACTTAAATACTCTTCTCAAGGTTTCCTCAAGCTTTTTCAAGTTTTTCTTCCCTTGGTAAGCTTCTTATCTTTCATTCTACACACATTTCATGTTTTGAAACCTAGGTTTTCGAATTTTGGAAATTTTTTTGGGGTTTTTCAAAAGTGTTGAGTTGTTGTGAAAATTTGGGATGGGTTTTTGCAAATTGATTGTGTACTGGTAGGATTGGATTGGGCAGAGCCCGTGATTTCTTTTATATGGCATGTCACTTGTTCATGCATTTTTCATGCATACGTTCTTTCCTTTCGATATACTTATATTTGAACTGTGTTGGAACTTTTCTAAGTGTTTCTTTCTTCCCCCTCTCTCTCTTGTTTACGTTAGTGCGTCATTGGCACCAAATGTAAGTCTATTCTATCCCAAAACCCTCTGCATTCTAGGGCCTCTTCGTCTTCTGATCCTACTCCCTCCTCTGTTCTATTCCATGATGAGAAAGCCCAAAAGGACTTCTCGAAGAACTTCTTTAAACGAGGTTTTCATTCAGAACACCAAGTTGTTTTGTCGAATTTTATTGACACTAACCTTCCCAATGTCATTCACAGACGAGAATGGGACTTACTGTGTGACGTTCCGGTCACATGTCCTTTCATGCTAATTCAGGAGTTCTACTCCAACATGCATGGAACTGATACTTAAGAACCTCTCTTTCATACTCGCGTTCAAGGTACACGCTTAGTAGTCATACCAGAGTTGGTATCCGTTGTGCTTCATGTTCCGCAAGTTGCGCATCCTGACTACCCCGGCTGTGAGCATCTACAGACTATGTCTAAAGACGAGATGATCTCTGCTTTCTGTGAGCACCCAGCTGATTGTGGTAAGCATCAGTCTACATCATGTTGACATTTTGCTAAAGGTCCTAGATTCTTAAACATGGTGATGACGTTTGTGTTGTATCCTCTCTCTCACTACAACTCTATCACAGAGCCTCGTGCTTGGTTTTTGTTGTCCCTTGTTGAGGATCTTTCCATAGATTTTCCTTCACACTTTATCTTTTCTATCATAGATGTTTATAGAGATACGGCTACCCATGATAAACTCATCTTTCCTTTTGCTATCACGCAGATCTTACGCCATTTTTCTGTTCCTTTTCCCTCGTTTGACCACTTCTCTTTTATGTGTGCCATTGACTATGCTATCGTTAAACGAAGTGAGGAGCAGTTTCGTTTGAAGCGGTTCGGTTCGGCAGCTCCTCCCACTCCTTCGGCTCCTTCTACCTCCGCTCCCTCTTCTTCAGCTGGAGGTGTGACTTTGGATGCGATTATGGCACAGCTTCAGCGCATGGATGCTCGCCTTGATACACTTTCTACTGAGTTGTATCAGGTGAACACTCGTGTTGGCCGCATTGCTAGACGACAGGCTCGCCTTGGTGGCTTTGTGAAGTCTCCCTCTCCTCCTCCCGAGGCACCCGAGACACCTGATAATGGTTTTGACGATGATGATAAGGATAGAGATGCTAGCTCTTCCAGTTTTGACGAGATGTCTACTTGACACTCTTACCCTTTGTCACTCGTGACAAAAAGGGGGAATAGTTTTGGATATGAGAGTAGTCTTTCTTAGGAGGAGAGTTAGGACATAGGAGATTTTTGTTAGGGGGAGAGCTTGTTTCTTTTTGAGGGATGTAGTGAGGATTACATGTATCTTTTCTTTTCTTTTCTTTCTTTGTTGGGGATACATTGTTCTTGTACCTAGGTCTTGTGACCATTTTTACATACGTGATGCTTATCAAGTGATATATATATATATATATATATATATATATATATATATATATATATATATATGTTGATGTATGTTTTTTTCACCTATCTCTACATGTGTTGTTTCTTTTCTCTCTTTATACACATGATTCTTATTTTTGTATGCAATTTTTTATTTCTGTTTCACACTAAGATGCCTTGATGAGTTTTGTTTAAGTATTTTAGAAATACAGGTTGTTAAAGTCTACTTGTCATGAACTCTCTTCTTGCAAAGTTTTTCAAGAGTTTGTGTTAGGATAGATTTTATTGTACTCAACAAGTGAGTATGAGTTAAGTGATTTAAGACTTCTCTCATATGTTCATTTGTTTGTTGTGGTTTTGTCACGAATTGCCAAAGGGGGAGATTGTTAGGACATATGTGGTTCACTTAATAAGAACATATGTCATTCTTTTATGTAATTGGCTAATCCTTTGACAAAACGCACTTTACTTATAATTGGGTAGATTTAGGATGTTTTTAATACTTCAAGAAACAAGGTTTTAAGATTAAGTGTGAAAGCCATGAAAGTCTATCCAAGAAACAAGCTGAGAAGTGCTTATCATTAAATCTCGACAGGTGGCTCGACAGCTGCATCTATCGAGTTTTAAGAAGCTATTCCAGCCCCATGGCTCGACAACTGCTCGACACTTCTATCTATCGAGGTTTAAGGAAAACAGATTTTCAGATCTGTTTTGATTTTAATCCATGGATATGTCTTTGGGCCTTCTTTTCTCATAACCCTAGACATATAAAAGGATTATTTCAAAGGCTGTCAAAGTAGACACAAGTTGCACAAGCTTTGAAAAAGTCTGTTCAAGCAATTTGTGATCGGAGAGAAAGTTTGCCCTAGTTCATCTCTTTGTGAAGAAGCTGCTATGTCTTTGTACCATAGGGTTTTGTAACCAAGCATCTTCTTGTTCTTCATTGTGAGGATGAACTGAAGAATTTTGCAGCCAACATCTTTCTCAAGTTGGTGATTGAAGTTGCGTACTGGGATCCACGCAATTGGTTAGTCACGTACTGTGAGCCATGCATTGAAAATGAGAGATTGTCACTACAGAACAAGTTCAATAGGGTATTGGGGTATGGGTTCAACTGTAGGTTGGTATAAAGTACTGGGATTCCTTTACTTGTAATTGCTTGTTTTGATAATAGTGGATTCTCGAGAATGGTGACCTTAAAATCACTCGGTGGGGTTTTTGCCTTGGAGGTTTTCCCCATTCGTAAACAAATCACCATGTCAAATTTATTTTCTCTTGCACTGTAGTTTATTGGTGATTTGTTTGTGCTATCACGCGTTTGCATATTAAATTGATTAATTAATAAACTTGGCTAATTAACCAACTTAATTCATCACAAGGGGTTAATACGTTTTTGGCCTATCAATATGAATGGTCGTCCATAACTTGCAAACCGTCTATAACAACGACGAGTAAATGCACAGACGAATGTAAGCGCATTAATTCCAGAAGGCATTCAATGATCGAATGATAAGTAGGAATGAGACCGTTATCCCCATCCAATAATGTGCACTTAAAGGTCGGTTACAAACAGCAAATATGGGGATTAAATGACCATCATTGAGCATTAAATCCGCCAGCTACAAAATGACGTTAGAATGAGCATTAACTCAGTTTAAGGCTATATAAAGCCAAGAAAGATAGGTAAAAGGACACGACTGAAACATACAAAACAAAATTGAGATTCTCAGATAAGTTGAAACTAACATCAGTATTGGAGGGTCCTTGGCAGGCCCCAAACCGGTGTCATTATCTTTTTGGTGCTTTTTTCTATACAAGATCTCAAGTCATCCATCGAACTGACGAGGAACATACTGACGAGGTGAAATCAAGTTTCATCAATTTGGACTTCAACTTGAGCCATTTGATGTAATTTTTGGAGCCATTAGACGAATCTCTTCCATCCAAAATAGCATATGGAACTAGCGGTCCAACTGAAACCAAGTTAAGTTTTTTGAGCGCTTTTAAAGCCTCGGGCTCTAATGCATCAAAGGTATTCACTAGAACTCTAGGATTGCTCTCCTTTTCAAGCACTTCAAGTTGGGCTTGGAATTTAGGGTGTACAAGAGCATATGGGTTTGAAGCAAGCAAGAAGGAGGGAAGGTCACGAGTAGCAAGTAATAATGGCAGACCCGGTAACTATATTGAATAGGGAGGTCGGTCATCACTGTGTTTCCCAATAACATTGGCAAAACCATTGTAATAGTAGTAGTATATGTCCAAAACCATTGCAAGCTAAAAAATGGAACAAAAAATTGTAGGAACAGAACTTAAATTAGAACTTTTGCCAGAATTGTCTACATGTCAAATTGTGAGTAGTAGATTTATTTGAAAGTGATAGACAGTCAATCACAATTTTCTATATAAGATAATTGTAGCAAAATTTGTGACATTTTGTATAATTCTAGAATTACTCAAAATAGAAGGGATTGCATAAAAGTGTTAATGACGTTTGCGGTGACGATTTGGAGAAGGTGGGACTTTGTGATTTGTAATTTGTTGTTCTTCTTGTTTTCATTAAATTAAGTTTAGAGAGGACAAGGACTATTGGCTTAAGAGCTTAGGTTGGTCTGACCAAAACAATCCAATTCTTTATGCATTTAATATGAATATATGATCTGTCCAACTTGGCACATGTAACATTGGGGGCATGGCAGCCCCAAAAATTTGAAATCCCTTTATAATAATATATTAAAATAGGTTAGGTTTTTAAAATTGTAATGATTGGCCTCCAAAAAAATTTCATAGATCCCAGTCTATGTGAGTTTGCCTATTCTTTCTTTTAAAATTCAAATGATTACCCATTTAATTAGTTTGCCTTAATGTTAGTTTATCAAGTAGACCCAACCCAATTAAAGTATAAACTTTTATCAAAGCCTAACAAATGCGTAGATGCCATGTGTCCTTTCTTTTTTATAAGCTTACAAAAGTGCAGTGCATTGTGTTCCTTGCATCCAAAAGTACATTGGATTGTTACCCAAAAAAAAGTGCACTATTTCCTTTGTATATGTTATGCATTGACAACACAAACTTATGTGTTTTTCCTTCACAAATTTGATCTTTTCGTCATCATCTCATATTTTCCCTAGCTAATTTTATATTTTAATTTTAGCTTTAGATGCATTTGAGTTTAGGAATAATATTATTATATTTTAAATTTGATCATTTCGTATACCATATATTTATAAATTTAACATAGGAATATATAATTTGGCCCCCAAGAAAAATATCCTGGCTACACCCTGCCAACTTGTTTCTTATGGATGCATCTAAAGCACTAGTTTCAGCATGGCCCCAATATCAAAACAAAATGGGTTTCTTCACTAGTCGTGTTGTACTTGGCATTGTGAATAAGCTAAGTTAAATCTATTTGTGCAACAAATAAATCTTTCCATGAGTCTCTGACTCAACTCTAAGTTGGTGGTGTCTAGGCATTCCATTATGCATGGTCATCAATTAGTTGCTATTAATTATTTTTTCTACAATTATTTTTGGGTGCACAAAGCACATGGTCCAGCCCACATATGAGCTTGTATTATTATTCCGTGGCTAGCTAGTATTCCTAGTTCAAGTGGATTTAGTATTTGTGTGCTACTAGGATGGGTTTATGGCTGGGGTTTTTTAAATAAGGTTTATATGTGGTTTCGAAGGTGCCGCATAAGAAAAAGAAAGAGATTGCCGCATATTGAAGAATAGAGAAAAATGATTGCCGCCTTTGAGAAAGATAATTTGTGTGTGTGAGAGCAAAGAAAAATAAGAGAGATTTTTTTCTTTAGCCGTGAGGCATACACAAGTATTATTGTAATTGATTTGACAATAGTGAAATTATTCGGAGTTTGTCCCGCGGTTTTTCCCTTCAAAGAGAAAGGGTTTTCCACGTAAATATTTATGTTCTTATGTGTGATTGCTAGTTTGGATTGCTAATATTTGTGATAATATTATTTGGGACCCAACAAATGGTATCAGAGCTAAGGTTAGAGTGGAAGCGATGGCCGGAGAAGAAGGCAAGGGTTCAGGAATTGAGAAATTTGATGGAACAGACTTTGCGTAATGGAGGATGCAGATTGAAGATTATCTCTATGGGAAGAAATTGCATCTGCCTCTTTTAGGGACGAAACCTGAAACTATGAAGAATGAAGACTGGAACCTTCTTGATAGACAGGTATTAGGAGTTATTCGATTAACTCTGTGAAGATCATGTAAGGTTGAATTTATTCAACCATATGTTGGCTTTATTCCATGTCAAATTTGCTTGTAATTTAGCATTTAGAAACCCTATATCTAGGTGGAAATAATGTAAGGGTTGTGTGTGAGAGAATGTGAAGAATTGATCAAGTGTGTGCAACAAGGAGCAAACTGGTGATTGGAACTTGCGACTAACTCGCGAGTGGCGACCCGCCAAAATGTGGCACACGTGTCAAGCATGCAGGAAGTTGAAGGGTCATGACAACTAGATCGCTACAGGACAAAAAGTACAATCTGACCTTTCTATTAACTAGCGGCTGGAACTCATGACTCATCTCAGTCGCGAGTGACTCACCAGTGCATCCTGTTTTGCTAAAAACTGACTTTTCACATTCCATCTCATACCCTACTATAAATACCCTTATACCCACGAAATGTAGGGGTGGCTATTGAGAGAAAAACCCTAAGAGAAGTTTCTACAACACTCCCGCCTCATTAGAGAGAGAGCTACTCATTCTTAGGAAGAAATCTATATAGTCTCTTCTCCTTCCCTCTCCCATTGTTATACCCATTGAGAGGAGATTTGTACCTAAACACAACCCATACCCACTCAAAGTGTTGGGAGTGTTTTTGGAGCTTTGGGAAGCATTGGAAGATGACAAGGATGGCGAATGCAATATGGAGCTTATTGCGGGATCCGAAAAGTTAGAGAAGACATGGTTCGACATAACCTTGTTGGAGCAAGAAGCTTGGAAGGCTTAGGTGCATTGGGTAGATTAGACTTGGAGGGTCTATTGCTATTCATGTATCCTAACTAATATTCTAGTGGATCATTTACCGCTTGGAGGGCGGTGGAGAGGTTTTTCGCCGAGTTCTTCGGTTTTCTCTTCGATAACATGTGCCGATGTTATCTTGTGTTTGCATCTCTCTTCCTTTACTCTTTAACCATTAATTGTTGTTGTGTTTGTGATTAATTATGTGTTAAAGTAGTTTGCCAAATTGGGTATTGCTTATATTTCATATTCTGCACATCTATTGTTTGAATATAAGCTTGCTATTATAAATTTGTGTTTAGGGTCTAAACATTCACAAGTGTTTTACACACTAAGTGAACTTTCAGATCAATTGTGCACAATGTTGTGAAAGAAAAGACCACAATAGATTTGATGAAGACTTTCTCTAGCATGTATGAAAAGCCATCGGCTAACAACAAGGTGTATCTAATGAAGAAGTTATTTAATCTGAAGAAGGCAGAAGACACTCTTGTAGCACACATCTGAATGAGTTCAATACAACCACAAATCAATTATCCACGGTGGAAATTAAATTTACTAATGAGGTTCATGCATTGATTCTTTTGGCTTCTTTACCAAATAGTTGGGAAGATATGAGAATGGCAATGAGTAATTCTGTAGGGAAATGCAAACTCAAATATGATGATATTCGAGATTTGATTTTAAGTGAAGAGGTTTGTAAGTGAGATATAAAAATAGACAATGCACAAGATCAAGCTTTTGTCATGGAGAACAAGAGCAAAGATAGAAGCATAGGACCTAATGATCAAAGATTCAATGGTAGGTCACAATCAAGAGACAGATCTCAGTTCAAGGAAACTAGGGAATGCTTCCATTATGGGAAAAAGTGTCACTTCAGAAGAGATTATTGGCATTGGAATAAGGAACAAAATAAAGGAAGATATGAAAAGTGTGAGCATGTTGCCAATAATAATGATGTTGAGTGGATTGTTGATTCTACAGCCCCCCACCATATTATCTCTACGATAGGGTTGTTTACCACGTACAAAGTAGAAAACTTTGGTACAGTGAAGATGGGTAATTCTAGTTACACAAAAATTGTGGAAATTGGTGATGTGTGCATTGAAACCAATGTTGGTAGCACTATGATGTTGAAGGATGTGCGACATATTCCAAATTTAAGGATGAATGTGTTTTCAACATTGGCTATGGATCGAGCGGGTTATTGTAATTGCCTTAATAATGGAAGATGGAAACTTACTAAGGGTCCATTGATTGTTGCAAGAGGACTTGCATGTTGTGGTATGTACAGGACTCATGTGAAGACCTATAAGAAGAAGTTCAATGAGATTAAATATTTTGAGAAGACTCCAGATGAGTGTTGGGATTAATGGTGTTGAAACCAAGAGGGTGAAATTCTCAGTGCTTAATAGTGCTTCAGAAGAGGAAGGGGTAGGTGATGAAGAATATGAAGATGCTATGGCTACATGGGATGATGATGAAGTGAAAGATCCTAGAGGTCTTGAGCAGGGGGAGCAATATCCTCCACTAGAGATTATTGAACCTCATGAGAAGAGGATTGCTGGAGAACATCGAACTATTAGCTTCAAAAATAATTGGGCTTCTAATGAGGGGGAGCCAAAAGATTGGATTAAGGATATCCAAGATGAGATTTATTATTTGAAAATGAAAGGGATTGACATTGATGAAGTGTTCTCAGTGTTGGTGAAGATAATGAAGAAGGTCAAACTTGAAGTTGACTTGACCGACATGGATCTGAACTGAAGAGCTAGATTGAAGATCTCCTCCCATTGGTGGGCTGGAGGGGGCGATTTTTGGGTGCATAAAGCACGTGGTCCAGCCCACAAAGCAAAAGCCCACATATGAGCTTGCATTATTATTTCTTGGCAAGTTAGTATTCCTAGTTCAAGTGGATTTAGTATTTGTGTGCTACTAGGATGGGTTTGTGGCCGGGGTTATTTAAATAAGGTTTATATGTGGTTTTGAAGGTGCCGCATAAAAAAAAGAAAGAGATTGCCGCATATTGAAGAATAGAGAAAAATGATTGCTGCCTTTAAGATGGATAATTTGTGTGTGTGAGAGCAAACAAAAAAAAGAGAGATTTTTTTTTTCTTTAGCCGTGAGGCATACACAAGAATTATTGTAATTGATTTGACAATAGTGAAATTATTCAGAGTTTGTCCCGCGATTTTTCCCTTCAAAGAAAAGGGTTTTCCACGTAAATATTTGTGTTCTTTTGTGTGATTGCTATTTTGAATTGCTAATATTTGTGATAATATTATTTGGGACACAACAATTATCACTATGACTCAAAATTTTTTAAAGTTTTTTATATAATTATTGAGATAATATGAGGTCATTGGTACCTAATAAGAGTTGTGAGCAGGGATTTATTATTCATCAATCACAATTTTTTTTTCTGGGTTCAAATACAACTTATTAATTTGTAAATTGTGAAACAGAAAACTATAGTATTACTAAATGTGACATCTATTTTACAACAAAACATTTGACAAATGAGCTGTCAATGCCTCCATGCTCAGCAGAAAAGGAAGAAAAGGCTAAATTATGAGATGCCCATGGATTTTTGTTGTTGGCGTTTTTCGTGACTGGCATTATTTATCCACAAAGGATAATATTCTTGGTGAGTTCTATACTAAAGAAAATAGTGGAACTTAGCAAGCTTTGTAAAGCTGTGATTTACAACTATGTTTTATGTTGGATTTATTCCATGACAAAAAGTGTTGTATTTGCTTTAATTTGTTCCTTGTATTTTGTGGGATTTTATTGTATTGGGTATAGTATTAAGTTGGTGAAGAATCAAACTTCAAATGAAGAATCAGTGGATTTCGCGACTGTCTCACTAGTAGCTAACCCTCGAAAGAGCCATGTAAGAAGCACATGCTGCAAGCTGAAGAGTCGTGCCAGCCTGGAGAATTTCTCAAGTGTCTCGCGGGTAAGGCCTTCTTGTAAGATACCCGCAAAACTCTCTGCCTGGAGGTTTTCTAAGTATGACTTTCTTACCCTTCACCCATACTATATATACCCTCATTATCCACAAATGTGTAAGAAGGCCATTCAGAGAGAAAAACCCTAGATAGGTTTTCTACAACATACACAACCATCTTTTAGAGAGAGAGCTACCCATCCTTAGTGAAAAATCTTTGTAGCCTTTTCTCCTTCCTTCTCCCATTGCCATACCTTGAGAGGAGATTTGTACCCAAACATAACCCACACCTTTTCAGAGTGTAGATAGTGTTTTGGAGATTGGGAAGCTTTGGAGATTTGCCAAAAGAAGCCGGTGAGGCTTGGCGGATGCAATCAGGCGTATTGCAGGATCCGGAAAGCTAGAGAAGACATGACTCCGTGAAGTTCGTTGGTAGTAGGAGCTTGGAGGGTCTTTTGTTATTCGTGTACTCCAACTTTATTCTCTAGTGGATTGATTTACTGCTTGGAGGGCGGCAGAGAGGTTTTTGCCGAGTTTTTCGGTTTCCTCTTTGATAACACATCGACGTGTTATCTTGTGTTTGCATCCTTCTTCCCTTACTCTTGTGCTTTAATTTTATTGTTTGTTATTCTTGTTTTTGCACTAGAGTAGTATCGGTTGATTGCGCTTCATTTACTCTTGTTTCCGCACTTAGATAAGTTAGAGTAAAATCAACCGAGCCGTAATTTTTTATTTTGGGGTCTAAACAGCTCTTGTGTTTTTAACACAAATCCGAGCTTTCAATTGGTATCAGAGCGAGTACACCTATTTTGGTTTCATTACCTAAGTGTGATCCTTGACCCCTTTATGTGTTTTACCATGGATAGTATTTTGTATGCTTTTATGGATGTTGTTGATTGTAACATGCCATGTGTTTGTGAAAATGCCTCTATGAGTGTTAATCCTCAAAATTGTGATGACATGTTACATGAATCTTTTGGTGCTGTTGTTAATATTTCAAATGTCAAACTCTTGAAGAAAAATGGTAAGAAGTTTCATGAGAATTTGAGCAAGTTTATTTTTGAAAAGGATGATTTGATTCCTAAGCTCAATGACTCCAACAAATTGGTTGAAAAGTATAAAAAACTTGCTGAAAATTCTCTTGAAAAGCTGAAAGAGTTTGAATGTTTGAATATGGATTTAGATGCTAAACTTGTTTTGTCTAACAAACTAGTTGATGATCTTAAATGTGAAAATGAATCTCTTAAGATGCATGTCAAGTGTTTGATTGCTGAACCGAGTGTTAAAAATGATGAAAATATATGTTGCAATCATGTTGTGGTACCCGATTTTGTGCCTATTATGTGTTCTACCTCAAATGACAAATCGGTGTACATTCCTCCACACAAAAGAAATCAAAAAGTGGAGAGAAAGGCTTTTAAGCCAAAGCCTCCATTTAGGTCTCAACCTAAGGTTTTGGATGGATCTAAGTTTTTTCCAACTTGCCACCATTGCGGTGTGATTGGTCACATAAGACCACAATGTCCCAAGTTAAAGAGAGAACAAAACCATGTTGTTAGATTCCTTCCCAAAAAGCCTAGTGGACCTAAACCCATTGTTTGTCACCATTGTGATGTCTTTGGTCATCTAAGACTTCATTGCTCTAAGTTTCAAGCTCTTAAAAGAATCAAAAGAAAAGAGAAACTTAAGCTACTTGGAAGTCGTACTTTGTAAGCTAAACTGGTTTTGGGGGAAAATGGTAAGTTGTTGAAGAAAGTTTTTGATGTTCTTACCTCCTTGTCTATGTGCATCTCCAGTTCTCATTCTTCCAACCCTCGTCTCACTTCTCATGAGACACTCATTCCAAACAATCATTCCGTTTGGATGAAGAAGGGTTCCTATGTTTGTGCTTTTGCTCTTTTGGTCCTTGATCTAATTCTTTCGATCTTTGTAGGACCCCTCATGCATTGATTTTCATATCTTCATGCATTTTTTTTGTATCTTGCATTTATTTGTATGCATATCTTTTGTTTTTTATCTTACTTTATTGCTCTTCTTTTATGTGAGTAAAAACCCAAAACTACATAAAAAGTGAAAAATTCAAAAAGTTTAATCGTATATGTTTGAGCACATATCACATGTGAGTTTGGCCTAGTACTTTCGTACTAATGGCGTTGTGCATTTACAAGCCTAGCTTGTTTTGTATGCACATCTATCTCTATAGGACAAATCTTGATATCTATGTGTGATTGTTGTAAATCGATCTTCAAGCTTGTCATGAATGATTAGTCAATAGTCTTGTTGGTCTTGATACATGAATAAACTTGTGCCTATATCTTTTGCCACGCTTTTATGTTTTTGCTTAAAGATCTCATCAAATGTCAAATCTCGAAAAGAGATATTGAGCTGTAAAAGCCATCGCACATACTAGTATTTGACTAGGAAAAAGGAAAAGCGACTTGTATTGAAATGTATGGTGCCTCAAAAAGCCAAAGGCTTACTCACTTACAAAGTTGCAATATCAAAAGTTCAGGCATCGATCTTAAAATGAGATGTACTTTGTTCAAAATGATCATATGTTATGAGTTGTAAAGAAGCCAAATGAAAAGCTTCAAAGTTTTGTACTCATTCTTGTGGGAGATCATATATGTTCATTTCTATAATCGAGATAGTCCACTTGACTTAGTACTAGTTGTGTATGACTTGATTGAATTGATCATTGAGGCTTAATTCTAGACTAAGGACTATTCCACATTTGATACACACACACAACACACAAGTTTAATGTTCAATGAATGCCTATTTCATTTGTGTGTTTGTACATGTTCAAATGTAATGTGTATGTGCTCAACCATATGAGGATCAAACCAAAAAGATTTTTGTTCTTTTTGTTTGCTTTTGAAAGTGATTTGTATCACTCATGTTTTACAAAGTTTTTCAAGTTATTTTTGTGTGAAAAACATGTTTTCTGGGTGTTTTCGTGACTTATTTCATGTGTAAGCTCAGTCACGAGTTAAAGGGTCCAATTCTCAAGTTTTTAAGCTTTGGACAGAGAGTTTCATGACTGTTTTGCGAGTAGCTCGCGAGTAAGGCTTATTCGCGAAAAATTTAGTGAGTACTTTCGCGAGTCAGCTTCTCGCGAAAATTTCCACATCAGCTTTTTAAAGGGCATTTCGTGGGTCATTTGTTTTAAATGTCTCTCATCATCTCCCAAACCCCTGTTTTAATGCTTCAACATCAATACCCAACTAAATTCAAGTGTTTTTCATTCCATTAACATCACTAAGGTAATCTTTAACTCTTTTCATTGATTTAGATCCTTAGATTATGTGTTTGGGGGTTTTATGTTCATAGTTAGGACTTTCTCAAATGGGAGTTGGAAAACTTAATTTTTGTGAATCTTTTTGATTGGGCTTTGTTTTAAATGATGATTTTCTTTGGATGTTGGCCCCTTGTGGCAAAACTAACATGTATTTAGGCAAGATTTTCATATGTTCTTGCATTGTTTAACATACATGTGTAGTGTGTGGACTCTAAGTGTTTGATAAAATGCCCAAATGACATTTTCTCGTTGTTTTGAAGTCCGATGAGTACCAAACTCTGGGGATCACCATAATTATTTATGTTTTGATCATTGGTGGTGTGTTTTATACACTTTGCCCCGTGAGTGCTTATTCATGCATTGGTCATGCATCTCACATGCACACTAGATGCACCTCTGCTGCAAACACTCTAACACTTGACATGTTTTGCATTCACTCATGCTAGTTAAGTCTTTTTAGACCCTTTTAGCACATATAACATGTTATTGTGTTTATGTCATGCCTAAGTCTATATCATATTTCATCATCCTTAGCATGTCATGTTTTCTTTATGCTTTGTAGCATTGTGTCTTCAAGTTGTTTTGTCTTTTGTTTGAACTTCCTTTTTCTCATTCATCTTGCACCCCTCATGCATCATACCCTTGTTCATAGCTTCTTTTCTTTCCCTCCTTCCTCTTTCTTCATTTGTCTATTCGTGACAAAAAGGGGGACGTATACCAGAGAATATACCAGTTTGTTTTGTCATTTCTATATGACTCATGTGCACATTCTTAGTGAGAGGAATTCTACATCGTGCACATTCGTAGGGGGAGAAAGCCATAGGGGAGATGCATATACCAAGGGAGAGAAGACACCTTTTATGAGAAAACCTTGTTTTGTCTTTGTTTTACTTTTTGCTTGTTTTCTTGTTGCTTTATGGTGCTTTGAGTTACTTTTAGTATCTATGTTTTGTTGCTCTCATTGCATCATATTTTTGTATTGGAACACACTTGTGCCCTTGTTGGATATTATATCCTTAATGCAAATACGTTTTGTATTTTGCATTGGTTTTGGATCTTGTATCCTTGATGCAAATACTTTGGTGTTTTACGTTGGTTGTGTGTTAGACATGTATGTATCCTTATGTCTTTGTGCTTTAATGATTGCATGTTCGGATGATCATTTGCTTTGTTATATGATCATTGTAGTCATTTCCATATGACTGTCATCTATATAACCAAGTTACTCATATGTTTTACATCATGTTTACTTGATCGCATTTTACTTGTTACATTATACTTGTCCTTTTATTACTTGCTTTACCTTAAGGGTCTAATGTGTTTTGTGCAAGTGTTTCAGGTTACAGGTTTATATGTTCCAAGTGCTTCACAGCTTCTAGATTTAGGGGTGAGTGAGTTTTGCCATTGTTCCCAGACTCACGTTTAAGTCTAGACTCTGTTATAAGGTGTTTTGTCACGGAATAGCCAAAGGGAGAGATTGAAAAGTTGTGATTTACAACTATGTTTTATGTTGGCTTTATTCCATGACAAAAAGTGTTGTATTTGCTTTAATTTGTTCATTGTATTTTATGGGATTTTATTGTATTGGGTTTAGTATTAAGTTGGTGAAGAATCAAGCTTGAAATGAAGAATCAGTGGATTTCGCGACTGTCTCGCTAGTAGCTAACTCGCGAAAGAGCCACGTGAGAAGCACATGCTAGAAGCTAAAGAGTCGTGCCAGCTTGGAGGACTTCGCAAGTGTCTCGCGGGTAAAGCCTTCTCGCAAGATACCCGCAAAACTCTCTGCCTAGAGGTTTTCTAAGTGTGACTTTCTTACCCTTCATCCATACTATATATACCCTCATTACCCAGAAATGTGTAAGGAATCATTCAGAGAGAAAAACCCTAGATTGGTTTTCTACAACACACACACCCATCTTTTAGAGAGAGAGCTACCCATCCTTAGTGAGAAATCATTGTAGCCTCTCCTCCTTCCCTCTCCCATTGCCATACCTTGAGAGAAGATTTGTACTCAAACACAACCCATAGCTTTTCAGAGTGTAGAGAGTGTTTTGGAGATTGAGAAGCTTTGGGGATTTGCCAAAAGAAGCCGGTGAGACTTGGCGGATGCAATCAGACGTATTGTAGGATCCAGAAAGCTAGAGAAGACATGACTCCATGAAGTCCGTTGGTAGCAGGAGCTTGGAGGGCTCAAGTACATTGGATAGACTAGGCTTGAAGGGTTTTTTGTTATTCGTGTACTCCAACTTTATTCTCTAGTGGATCAATTTACCGCTTGGAGGGCGGCGGAGAGGTTTTTCGCCGAGTTTTTCGGTTTCCTCTTCAATAACATATCAGCGTGTTATCTTGTGTTTGCATCCTTCTTCCCTTACTCTTGTGCTTTAATTTTATTGTTTGTTGTTCTTGTTTTTGCACTAGAGTAGTATCGGTTGATTGCGCTCCATTTACTCTTGTTTCCGCACTTAGATAAATTAGAGTAAAATCAACCAAGCCGTAATTTTTTATTTGGGGTCTAAACAGCTCTTGTGTTTTTAACACAAATTCGAGCTTTCAAGCTTAAATTTCTCTAGTGCAATATGTCTTGAATTTCTGATGGTCTGTGGTTGCTTTTGTTAAAATGGAGTTTTATCGTTATTTTTTTTTCTGAATTTGTAAAAATGAAGTTGATTAACAATAAAAGGAAAAAAAATGTTGGAGCATTTTAATATTAAATAATTAAAATGAATAAATGTTACAATATAAATTTAAAGATATGGGAGTGAATATGGAAGATGAGGAGTTAGTGAAAATGTTTAATCTCACACTAAAAAGGAGAGCGACTATTTTATTCTTTTTAATTGTGGTGAATAATGGGCGAACATGAAATATCTCAGATTTTGGGCTAGATACATGCGCAAGGGGGAGGTGAAGGGTGGAGGTACCAAGTTACTGCAATATACACTAAAAAGAATGGGGAGATTCTTGGCAAGGGAGGGCGTTCTTTCTGGTGGAGCTTTGGGCTTGAACACTTTGTGCAAAGGTTGTTCTAGCCAAACGACACTTGTTGGGCTGTTGTATCCTGGGGAAGATAAGTCAGAGATGGTCTGCACCAGTTACAAAGTTTAGCCAACCAAGGGCTTGAATCTCCTTAAAAAGAGCGAGTGTCACGCCTCAATCCAAATAGTGTTGTGTAATTTCTCTCTTTAAGTTAATAAAATTCAGAAGTATTATTTAGTTTCTCTTTGTGTTATTTCCATTATCATTTTGTTTGCACCAACAAAAAATCAAGAGAAAGAGAGGAAGCTTCACACACATAAACTCTTCATAATTCATATTCCAAAAATCTAGAGAGAGAGAGAGAGAGAGAGAGGAAAAAAACTAATAATAAACCTACGCAAGTAATTATATATCTTTCTCTTTCTTATGCTATACAAATATGAACAGAGGACCTTTATGCATACAACATATAAAACAATAATACGCAAGTAATTATCTTCTCTTTCTTTTTCCATACAAATGTGAATGAATGACCTTTGTGCATACAACATATGAAACACGCTTGTGTGTGTTACTGACTTTAGTTGTTTATTTGCATTAGCACTTTTTTCAAAAAATTTATTTTTATAGAGTTTCAACTGTCGGCTTTTGATAATTGCGTTATTTATTATCAAACCAAGGCATTAATTGATTTTTGGTGTAGGCGGAAATTAAACTTCAGATCTTTTATTCAACCATTAGAAACTTTCTTATGTATTAGTATGTTCAAACTTAGAAGTGACATTTTCCATTATCAAAAATCACAAGTAGGATTTGATTATTCATTTATTATTATAATTTTTTAATTTTTGGGATGGAAACAGGTTTGCTTAGTTTTAGATAGTGAAGGACAAGAAATTTCATTAAGATGTAATTTGCTAGTTGCTATCGACCAATTTTATGTTATAGAATGTGATCCACAAATGTTTAGAAGACGTAATAAGCATATAGCTACTGGACAAACCAAACCATAATTATATATTTTCCAAACTGCTTAGCTGATTTGCCAACCTAGCAACAATAAAGAAAGAGAAGATAAGACAAAGGCAAAAAAACATAAATAAACCGTGCATACAAAATATCTTGTTACACTTGTTTATCTCTCCGATTTTATATGAATACACACAATTAATGCAAAAATTACACGTTTTAATATACGAAAGTATGGATGTAAAAACAAACACTTCTTTTTTTTTGAAAAACTAGAAATGTTATTCAATAGAAAGCAAATTACAAGGAAACAAAAAAGACAACCTCTCTATAGCTAATTTATGAGCAGTCATATTTGCTTCACGATAAACTCAACTAAAAGAAATTGAAACTAGCAAGGAACATGCCACATAGATAGCCTCAACAAAATGATTTAGTCCCCAGGGAATAATGTCCTTAGTAGATGAGAGGGAATCTATACATGTGTTAGAATCACTTTCTATAATTACTCTTTTATTTCATCAGCAAACATACAATCCCATTAGCAATGTTATGGGCACTTAGTCTTGTAGCTTATTATGATGCTTCACATCAGCAAACCTACACTCTTTTAACAACAACATTAACTTCATCAATCTCATCCACAAAAGCTTTGAGATTGTTATAGGAAGAAGAACCAACTTCGTTGGCAGCCTTCATAGCCAACTCCTTCCATTTCTTGGCATTCCTTTTAATTGCTTCCCTTCTTTCTCCATCTCCCATAACCAATTCCAAGCATCTCTTAATCTCATCACCTTCAACAATCCCATCCTTATTCACTGTCACCCTCACTCCTGTCTTCCACACATCTTCAATTAGCTTCGCATTCGTCCCTTGATCAGACCACTGTGGAAATGCTACCATTGGCATCCCTAAAACCAAACTCTCCAAAGTTGAATTCCACCCACAATGTGTCACAAAGCATCCTAGTGAAGGATGTGACAAAACCTCCACTTGGGAACACCATGGCACTATCATTCCCATTTGTTCCAATTCCTCTCTACAACTCAACTTCTCTTCTTCCCCACTTTCCTTAGCTCTTATGACCCACAAGAAGGGCCTCCCAAAATCCAACAATCCATGTGCAATTTCCTCCATTTGTTCCTTTTTTAACACCAATAAGCTTCCAAATGAAACGTAAATGACCGATGATTCGGACTTCGAGTTGAGCCATTTGATGTAATTTTTGGAGCCATTAGACAGATCTCTTCCATCCAAAATAGCAAATGGAACTAGCGGTCCAATTGCAACCAAATTAAGTTTTTCAAGTGCTTTTAAAGCCTCGGGCTCTAGTTCATCAAAGGTATTTACAAGAACTCTAGGATTGCTCTCCTTTTCAAGCACTTCAAATTGGGCTTGAATTGCAGCGGGTGCAAAAGCATAAGGGTTTGAAGCAAGCAAGAAGGAGGGAAGGTCACGAGTAGCGAGTAATGGCAAACCTGGTAACTGTATCGAAAAGGAGGGCCGGTCATCACTGTCGTCCCCAATAACATCGGCAAAACCATTGTAGTAGTAGTAATATATGTCGAAAACCATTGCAGGCTGAATCAAAAGAAGGGCGGAAGGAAGATGAAGCTCACGAGCCACGTCAGCAACCCAAGGTAGAAACATTGTGTAGACTATGCACTGTATATTGGCAGTGGAGACAATTAGGTCAGTGAGAGCTTTGGAGCCATTGTGCTTGAGTTGATCCCTTCGTTTTTGGGCATCTTCCATAGGTACAACTCCATCATCGTAGCCATCAGAGTAGGTGGCAAACGACAAGCCGTCAGGAGGAGGGCTTTTGATCATGCCTCGACGGTGGGCGCCAACTGTGGTGAAGAAGGTGACATGCACTCCCAAGCGAATGAGACGTTCTGCGAATTGGAAGGCAGGGTTTATATGACCTTGTGCAGGATATGTAACTATGACAAATTGGCTTTGCTGGTGCTTCAACATGATTATTTGATATTTGATATGGGTTGTGAATATTCTAAACAAAAACAGAATAGTGCTTTTGTACTTGAGATCTGTGAGATTTATATAGAAGGACCAATGTATGTGAGGATGGGCAAGGCTTAAAAATGGAGCAAAAATTTTAGCTTCTAAGTCACAACTTTTATCACAATTGTATACATGATAAACTATAAGTGGTGGAGAAAAGGTAATTAATGGATTGATGAAAAAGTGATAAATAGTCAGCCATAATGTAAAATAATTATAGCAAAAAATTGTGAAATTTTTTATAGTATTAAAAATTTTATACTAAAGGTGGACTGAGTAACAATACCAATGATGTTTGCAGTGACGATTTGGAGAAGGTGGGGCTTTGTGATTTAATTGAAAAATGCTAGGATCACAGAAAATGACACAATTTTGTACAACAACTCGTCACGTGGCGAGTTGTGATTGGTGAAAGTATGTTCCCACATGGCTCATAGACAATCATTCATCAATCACAACTCGTCATATGTTCAGTTGTGACACAAAATTGTGCGATTTTTGGTGGTTGTAGAACAACTTGATTTAATTTATTCTTCTTGATGTTTTCATTATAAACGACAAGGACTAGTTGGTCTGAGAAAAACAATCCAATGGATGCAAATTTCGATAAGAATATATGATCCGTCCAGCTTGTTTCTCCTGGATGCATGCATCTAAAGCTCTAGTTTCTGCGTGGGCCCTAATATCTAAAGCACTAGTTTTCTTCACCCGATGGGCGATGGCGTCATGTTTGACCTGGCATTGTATTGGGCAAGAGTTTGAGCCTTCGAGGCCTAATGGTAGCGGTGAAAGGCTTTAAAAATATTTTTCAAGCCCATGATTTGAGCCATCGCATAGGGTATTTAGAATTTGTCTTATTTTACCATTTTAAAAACTATTTTATTTATTATACTATATTATTTAATAATATACTTAACATTTCAACTTTTATTTTACCATATAATATATTAAATTATATAATATTAGCATTATACCTATGTGATGTAGGGCTTAATCAAAATTTATATGTAAATAATTTTTTATATTAATTTACTTAAAATAAATAATGAAAACGAATGAATATTTTACATTTAAGTTACATAATGAATGCATGTTATGTGAGACTAAGGTATCATAAAATGCATATATATATATATAATGATTTTCAATAATATATTGAACTTTAAAGCTCAATTAATCACATATATTTAAATGGAAAACCCTTGAATTTAATAGTTAAAAACTATCCAAAACAATAATTGAAATCATATTTAAGTGAAACATCAATTCAATAATTAAGAACAATCTAAATTATTAAACATTTAAAAATTTGAAGTACATAGAGACTCACATGAGAATTTATTTTTCGTCTTTGAAAGCATGGAAGAAGGCACTGAAACTTGAGTGAGTTTCACCCTATCAATTTTAATTTTAAACTCAAAGTTTAAGTCCTGTGCGTTGCATGCTACATGTGTGTGTATATGCATGAAAAATTATATGAATTTAACATTTATTGTAGAAAAGAGGTGGTATAGTCTTACCCATGTCTAGCTAATTTTTGTTATAATCTCTTTGTGTAGTGTGTGTATATGCATGAAAAATGATCTGAATTTAACATTTTATTGTAGAAAAGAGGTGATGTAGTCTAACTCATATCTAGCTAATTCTTGTTATAATCCCTCTGTGTAGCATGTGTATATGCATGAAAAATTATCCGAATTTAACATTTATTGTAGAATAGAGGTTGTGTAGTTTTACCCCTATTTAGCTAATTCTTGTTATAATCCCTTTGTTTTGCAAGGAGAGAGAGAAACCCTTCTTTTGAAAGAAAAAAAAAGTTAGGGTATAATAAATAATAGCTAAGATATTAATCTTTGGAAGTGGTATCTCATAGGATTAGTATTTCAATTGTGGGTTTTGGTAGTTAGAAATTAGCGAATAGTAGTTAATAATTAGAAAATTAATTTGAAATTTTTTTAAACCAATCCCTTAAAACAGTTTTAGTGGAGTTTAAATCATGTTAATAAATTATCTCTCTATTCAATTTTTTTTAATCATGTTAATAAAAAGTTATTGATAAAAGTATTATTAGTAAACATTTCTTACGCTTATCTATTTATTTTTGTTGCCAAATTTATATAAACTCTTTTATTTTATTTTATTTCTTTTTCTTCCGAAGAATATAACACAACCAAAAACCTATATACAACAATTTACATACAATATAAAGAATATAATCAAACTTGTAGGGATAAAAGGCCCAAGAGTATATATTGGACCGTGGGCCTTGTCCGAGGACAAATAAACAATAGGGAAGATGCAAGAATCAGAGCACCATGGACAAACTATGACTGCGAAGGTTTGGGAAGGTAGTTAGAGGAGGAATGCCTCCTCGGCTAAGCAGAGTAGAGGTCAAAAGGATCAGTCTGCCTTAAGGGCGATACTTTGAAAGGTTCTACTGATAAGGATAAACATTAAGGCAATATAGGATAAAGGGAAGCTAAGAAATATATTAGGGAAAGCTGCTATCACCACATTGAATACTTTGCAACTAACCCTGGCTGCATTAATGTGGAAGTGATACATGAACAGTGGCAAGCAGCCTTACAACTACTCCCAAAGACTTCAGAAATGTGCTGATGGAACAAGGATCAAGGTCAAGAACTTGACCTACATGTGGACGGTGGAGATGATGAAGAGAAGGGTATATAATAGAGAAAGAAGCCCCACGATGAAGGGATCAGAGAATTAAGAGAAAAACATTGTAGTGACAAGAACTGGACTTGCAATCAAATTCAACAGATATATATATATATATATATATATATATATATATATATATATATATATATATATATATATATATATATATAAGAACTAGTCTCCCAGGACTATGGCGAGGACGATTTTCTTTGGGCAAAACCAGTTTTTTCTTATTTTCTTGTCATCTGAATCCACTATAATTGTTATTTAACTCATTAAAGCCTAATTTTCTAATCCACTCTCTATAAATTCATTGTTTTGGGTTCTTTGGGCCTAGATCCTTTTACCTTTTGGGCTTAGGAACCAAATTTTGTCCTTACAAAACTTATTCATAATTTTAAATTAAGAAATTAACACAAATTATAAATTAAGATATAAATTTAGAAAAAGAACAAACTAATTTGTTTTCTTTATCACTTTGAGAGATGAAAGTGTGAATATGTAACTAAAAATTGAACCAATTATTGTAAAAGAGAATAAATGAGTACAAAAGTTTATATTATGAATTGGGTTAAAACATATGTGAGAAGTTTTTATTAATTTTTTTGAAGCTAAAGAAAAATAACTTAAACAAGATGAAAAAATAATAATGAAGAAAAAAATGCACACCTATCAGGGGATTTAGGCATTCACATATTGGAATAAACTTCACTTCAAAAAGAATATATATATATATATATATATATATAGGTAGAGTTTCATTTGATATAGAATTTAAATCCTATTAGAATTAAGATTTCTAATCAATTTGTTTGTTGCTATCTCATAAATCCAATAAAAGGTGGATTAAAAAAAGGTCATATGAATAGAAAGAAAAAAGAAAACATTTTTTTTTTAATGGAAAAAAGGAAACTTTTCTTTTATAACCAAAGAAAACAAACAAACAAACGTTTTTTTTAAGAAGAACAAGCGTTTATTATATATAGATACTTTTTTTTTTTTTACAAAAGAAAGAGAAGGTGTTTACTTTAAACTCAAATACTTATTAACTTATTTACAATTTTTTTTTATTCACTTTATGCAAAAACATTTTGGGTAAATCAGTATGAACAATAATTATCTAAAAAAAAAGTCACGTGTGAAGAGGAAGATTGTGTAGTTAAATATGTTGCTTTTTTTTTTACAGGTATTATGTTGTTTTATCTTTTTACACGAAGTAATATAATTTAAATTTTACAGAAAAATGAATAGATGGAGATTGTTGTTGTTTTTTTGTTTTTTACATGGACTATGTTTTTTTTTACACGTTGTAATATAATTTAAATAAAAAAAAGGATTAGATGAATACTTTGAATTGTAATCAAATTAAAAAAATTTATCAACTTATAAATTATAATAATAAAAGGATTAGATGAAGAGTTCGGATTGTAATCAAATTAAGATTTTTATCAATTTAGAAATTATAGGAGAAGAAGATAAGTACAAAAAAATTATATTCATTTTTAAAAAAATTCTAAAAAACAAATTATGCAATTTAGTGTAGCCACTTGGCGCAACCACAAACTTTATGCAAAATATTTTTTGATAAATCGGTATGAAAAATAATTATCTATAAAATAAAAATAAAATAAAATTCATGTGTGAAGAGGAAGATTTTGCTATTGAATATGTTGCTGTTTTTTTTTTTAAGGGTATTATGTTGTTGTGTTTTATTTTTACACGAAGTAATATAATTTAATTTTGAAAAAAGGAATAGATGGAGATTGTTGTAGTATTTTGTATTAGATGAAGAGTTTGAATTGTAATCAAATTAAAATTTTATCAACTTATAAATTATAATAATAAAAGGATTGGATGAAGAGTCTGGATTATAATCAAATTAAGATTTTTATCAATTTAGAAATTATAGGAGAAGAAGATAAGTACAAAAAAATTATATTCATTTTTTAAAAAATTCTATAAAAAAAAAATTATGCAATTTAGTGTAGCCACTTGGCGCAACCACAAACTTTATGCAAAAATTTTTTTGATAAATCGGTATGAAAAATAAGTATCTATAAAATAAAATTCATGTGTGAAGAGGAAGATTTTGCTATTGACTATGTTGCTGTTTTTTTTTTAAGGGTATCATGTTGTTGTGTTTTATTTTTACACGAAGTAATATAATTTAATTTTGAAAAAAGGAATAGATGGAGATTGTTGTAGTATTTTGTTTTTTACATGTACCATGTTGTATTTTTTTACACATAGTAATATAATTTAAATAAAAAAAATGATTAGATGAAGGGTTTGAATTGTAATCAAATTAAAATTTTATCAACTTATAAATTATAATAATAAAAGGATTGGATTAAGAGTCTGGATTGTAATCAAATTAAGATTTTTATCAATTTAGAAATTATAGGAGAAAAAGATGGTACAAAAAATTATATTTATTTTTTTAAATTATGAAACAACAATTCTGCAATTTAGTGCAACCACTTGACGCAACTACGGCTTCTAAGCTCAACTTTTATTATATAGTATATGATATCTACACAATAAAAAAATATAACCCAATATTCAAACAAAACCCAATATCTAAATAAAACACAAAACCCAATAAAACTTTTTTTTTTTTTTTAAATACCATTGTGCTACAGTACATCTTACTGTAGCACAATTGTAAATTTTTTTTTCCAATTAGAGTTCCTGATATTACACACTTTTAAGGTTTGGATTCTATAAATTTACAATTTGAGGGAGTTTACAATCCCCAATGTCAATTAATGCTCTAAGAAACTTAAATTATACAAAATCTGATAAAGAGATAATTTCATGTATTGACAAAAAAAACATGTAAATATATAAAGTCTTACACTTTCATTTTACGAGTTTTCTTATTTTGAAATTATTGCATGATAATCTTATTAACAATAGAAGTTATATCTCTTTCAAAATTTTAGTTAGATAAAAAATTTCTTGGGCTTTTTTTTTTTTTTTTTGGGTAAAGGTCTAATATATTGTTAAGGGGACCAAAGTTTAAGAACGAAGTTTAGCTACAAACTTAGTTGTAACTTAAGACTATAATTCTCACGAAAGAAATTAACATGTCTAGACATTTTAAAAATCTAACCGTTAAATTTATTGTTCTTAATGTTCTTAAAACACATATCAAATTTCATGTTAACCGGATATTATTTACTATTTAATCCATAAACTTATTTTTTATGCATAATTTTAGACTATAAAAATTTGAAATTTAAATATTTAATTGATGATATAGCTATTGACCATTGATCTGCTAGAAATTTTGGAAGTATGGAGAATATAAGAAATATATATATAATCTAATGGTGGATTTGTCAAAATTCACATCCAATAAAAAATAATTAAGTGGAGTTTTAGCCTTAGTCTATAATCAAGTTTGTTGCTAAACTGTAATTATATTGAGCCTAAAAAAATTTATGGTGGTCACAAACATGGCTTCAATATGGAGCTGAATGGAAGCACCAAGTGTACAATTAGGTTATGAGTAGTGATTATTAGTTATTACATACACTTGGTTATGAGTAGTTCACATCAATTACTTTTATATGTGGTGTGTAAATGTATGTAATAGCTTTCATCCTCCTTAGGTCATATAGATATATAAAAAAATTTCATTCTCATACATCTACTTTTTTTCACTTTTATAGGTTAAAATGTGGACTTTTTTAAAAATTTAAACATTTATGCATTATCAATTGTAGAAATATATGTGAAATAGTAGATGTGAACTAGTACAAAAGAATATGTTTCCAAGATATATAATATGTTGTGAGAAAGAGAAGCATAAATTCTTTTTCGCTTCCCATGAGTCTCTAACTCTAGCTGGTTGTGTCAAGGCATCTTGCTAGGCTAATCATCGATTAGTTGATATGGATTGTATATTTGTATGCCCTCTAATTATTAAAAAGGCACTTCTAATGTTTCATAATTTTTTTTTTTGTTGAAATATACTATTGATTCATGAAGTTTATCTACTTTTTTTTTTTTAATCTTTGAAGCTTAATAATTAAGCAATTTAATTTTGTCATTTTGATTTCTAAAGTTTCACCTGAACATTATTAATTTCTAAACTAATAAAAATGAGTACTATTAGTCTTTTGTCAATTTCAGTTGTATATGGAATTCTCAACAGCAACTGCATAACTTAGCAACGTATCAATTAGTGTTAGGACATATGTGAAACTTGTTAGAACACATGTCATTGTATATTGGTTAATCCTTTGACAAAACGCACTTTACTTGTAATTTGGTAGATCTAGAATGGCTAATCATTTGACAAAACGCACAAATCCTTTGACAAAACGCACAAATCTAAGTACGTGACTAACGCATCAACTTAAGGAAGATGTTGGCTGCAAAGTTCTTCAGTTTATCCAAACAATGAAGATCAAAAAGCTCTTTGTTACAAAACCCTTGGCACAAAGACGCAGTAACTTCTTCAAAGAATATGATGAACTAGGGAAAATTGTCTCCGGTCACAATATGTACGATATTAGATTTCATTCTCTCTCCCGATATTAGAAGCTCATCTTTCCTTCAGCTATCACGCGAATTCTTTGCCATTTTTCTATCCCTCTTCCCGATTCCTCCTTCTATCCTATCATGGGAGCCATGAACACAGTGCAGCGTTTGTGCTACCACGCTTATTGCATGTAATTGAATCTAATTAATTTCACTTAGCTAAATTAATTGATTAAGTTACCAAAGAAGTCAATACATTGTTGGCCTATCAGTTAGGCTAGTTAGAGGCAATGTGAAGGCAGAAATTTCATGCTTCGCAATCCAAATGTGGGAGTCCCGTCCTTGATATTACCTCTACAAAGAAGACGTTAACCAAAGTGTGATAATGTATTCCTATTTAGACATGACCAAGCATGATTAAATTAATTGTAACTGAATGCTAAATTGAACTAACTTGAACAAAAAGTAACAATGCATAAAACTAAATTGAACAAGGAATCAAAGCAATTAATAGAATTAAAATTACTGGCATTAAAGGGAGACTACAAAAGATAAACAAGCAAAGTTTTGGCATGAAGTTGAATTGTTTTCCCTCTGCTCAAATGCAATCTCTGTTTATAAGATTTTCTAGTGTTTTGGTTGATTAACAAATAGTAAATATTACAAATCTTTTTGTGCATATAAAAATCTCAACTAACATACATTATCAGCCAAATAGAAACATCCACCATGGAAGAAAACATAGTGAAACTACCAAGGTTTTGTTGCAACAAATCCAATTGTCCTTGTATGCTGTTGTGGATGTGTTCAATGTTTCTGCTTTTATTATTTAGTAAAATTTATGTTGTTAAAAATCAAATAAACTCCCAAGTTTTATAATTTGAAACACTAACTTAAAAAAATTGAAAGCCTAACCATTTTACTTTTTTTTTTCTTTGTTTATTTGTTTGATTAATCTGTTCCCATTTTAATTTTACTCAAGAATTGAAAGTTGTCCAAGTGGGGTTTTCAGTCTTCAAATTCAAAACTCCAACACCCTTTGTGTTTTGTTTCCCTTTGTGTTTTGTGTTAAAAGTTGGGATTTTTTTTTCTTTTTGTGTTAGAGTTGATGAATGTCACTTATGCTGTTGTGGTGGTGGTGGTTGTTGTTTTGCTATCTTTGTTTAATAAAGTTTAAGCACCAATGTTTCTGCTTTTATTACTTATTCTGCTTTTATTATTTATTGAAATTTCAAGCATCATTTTGAGCACCAATCTGGGTTCTGTTTAGTTTTATATAGGATACTGTTTTATGTTAGAGTTTTATGTTTTATGTAGGATACTGTTATTTGGATTCAAGCATCAAAGATTTTACTTTTTGGTTTGTATGATTATTATTATTAATTGTTGTTGTAGTTGTTCTAGTTTGCTAATATTTATATTTGATTTTTTTAAGTCATGGAACCCTCCATTAATGCACCCTCTATTTCTACACAAGCTGATGGTTCTACCGCTACACAAGTTGATGGTTCTACTGCCACCCAAGCTGATGGTGCTACTGCCACCCAAGAGGTTGCTACTGCAACCTAAGCTGAAGCTATTGATGGTGAGTTGCCCCCAGTTCCACCTAGCAAAGTAAGTAAGACTGGTACTGGTAATGGTAGGAAAAAGTCTTTAGCTTGGAATCATTTTGAAAAAGTAAAGGTAGATAAGGGTGTCACTAAGGCTATATGTAATTATTGTAAAAAATTATATCATACCGATAGTAAGAGCTGTGGTACTAGTAATTTGTTAGCTAATGACAAACTATCCCAAGAACCCTAATAGAGAAGATATAGGTAAAGGGTAGAAAACCTTAGCTTTTGAACCCAAAAATGATGGAGATGAAGGGTTCCAACTTGTGTCAACAACCTTTACTGTTGAGGCTTCTAGAAAGGCACTAGCTAAAATGATTATAATTAATGAGTTGCCTTTTAGGTGTGTTGAGGGGTATGGGTTTAAGAGATATGTAACTACCTTACAACCTAAGCTCCATCTAAGGGATATTCCATCTCACAAACTGTAGCTAGAGATGTGATTGGAATTTATAATAATGAGAGAGAGAAACTAAGGAAATCCTTGAAGGGTTGTAGGGTGTGTCTTACTACGAACACATGGACTTCTATTCAAAATTTGAATTCTATATGTCTCACATGTCACTTTATTGATGATTCTTAGAAGTTTCATAAGAGAATTTTATATTTTTGTCAAGTTGAAGATCATAAGGGGGAGACTATAGGTAGAAAAATTGAGATATCTTTGCGTGAGTGGGGTATTGATGGCATATTCACTTTGACAGTGGATAATGCTTACTCCAATTTAACTATAATTAATTTTTTGAAAAGGGTAACCAAAGATTGGAATGGGACAGTTTTAGAAAATGAGTTCATGCACATGATGTGTTGTGTCCATATCCTAAATCTCATTGTTAGGGAGGGTTTGAAAGAAACCGATGCATCTGTTACTAGAGTGCGTGAAGCTGTGAGGTATGTGAAGTCCTCACCCAATAGAAATCAAACTTTTAGGAGTTTTACGGAGAGGTTAGGTATGGAGTCCAAGAGTCTTCTTTGTCTAGATGTACCTACTAGGTGGAACTCAACTTACCTCATGTTAGAAACTACTGAAAAATTTGAGAAAGTATTCCTTAGAATGGACTTTGAAGATGATGGTTATTCATCATACTTTAGGACCAAGGAAGATAGTGGTGGTTTGGGATCTCCTTGTATAAGTGATTTCCAAAATTGTAGGGCATTTGTGACTTTCTTGAGGCTTTTTTTACAATGCAACAAAGAAGTTCTCCGGTTCTTTGTATGTTACCTCAAATGCCTTCTTTGATGAGATCTTTGTTATCCAGGAGAGTATTTATCATTTAGTTAAATCCCAAAACACCCTCTTGAAAAACATAGCCATAAACATGCAAACTAAATTTGAGAAGTATTGGGGGGAAGGTGATAAATTTAATCCCTTTCTTATGTGGTTGTGGTTCTTGATCCACGAAAAAAATTGAGGTTTTTGAAGTTTTATTTTTCTGAAATTTATGGGATTGCAGTGAGGAAAGTGATGGTTAATAAGGTGAAATATCTTTTGATGAAGTTGTATAATTTTTACTGTTCTGTTAATTCACCAAATGTGCAAGAACCAAGATGGAGTGAGAGGACACAAATGGTAGGTGATGCTAGTGATCCATATGTGATGGTTCACTCCCAATATGAGTTTTTCTTGGAAGCTGAGCAATCTGTAGGTTGTAGTAATGAGGTTGAAAAGTATTTGGCTGAAAATTGTGATAGTTGAAAGGATGTGAATTTTGAGGTATTGAGGTGGTGGAAGGACAATTCTAGTAAGTACCTACTATTGTCCAAAGTGGCTGAAGATGTGCTGGCTGTACCAATTTCAATTGTTGCATCTGAGTCAGCATTTAGCACTGGAGGCCGCATTGTTCATCCATTTCGAAGTTCTCTCTCTTCTCTCATGGTTTAAAACCTTGTATGTGCACAAAATTGGCTTCAAGCCACAGTTCCGATTTCTCATCGCCAATCAAGGGATGAGGTTGAGGCATTGGAGGAGGAATTTCATGATTTAGGTAATATGTTTAAATTATGAAACTTATTGTCTATTAATTATTATTGAATGTCTCATGTATTCAAACAAAATTTAATCTATTGTATTTATTTCCTTTTCTTTTCTAGTCTTAAATCAACAATCATCATCAAGTGCATCAACAAGTTCCAGCTCCAAATTGGGTTCTAGCTCAGGCAAACAGCCCTTAATTAGTGTTGAAGATTGATAATTGACTTTGGTATGTTACTGCCTTTGGCCTCTTATTGTTATAGACTTGCTGCCCTTTTTATTTGGTCTTGTATTTGGTAGTAATGTATTATTTGTTAAATATTGTTTTGTCTTTTGTAGGAGGAATCATTTATTTTGTAAAGGAAGCAGCCTTTTGGGAACATTTTGGAAGCTCTTTTGTAAATTGCTTTTTAACAATACTACTCTTAATGCTCATAGAAAAGAAATCCTAGTCAATAGGTTTTCTTTTCTATTAGTTATAGACTTATTAGCTTGAGTATTTGACATTTCATGCTTGGGAAAAGCTATTTTTTTGGAAATACCTATGATATTTGATAATTGTAATTAATTATATTGCTAAGAACATTGTATAGCCAACAAGCTTACTGCCTTATGATATACTGCCTTAAAAACTTGCAGTAACCTAATTTCCTTCTCAGCCTATATGGCTTACCTATTATATATCCATTTATATATATATACACACACACACAGATGGAAGTATTGTAGAATAAATCTGTAGCTTATGCTTGTTGTGGTTGGCTTATTTGTTGTTGGAAATATTACTTGTTGTGTGGTTGGCAGGTGAAGGTTTAACATAGGTGTCAAGACTGGCTTTTATGCTTGTGGGATTTTCTCGAATATATATGACTTGTGTTAAGCTACTGGCTTACTGCCAGGTGGTAAAAATAGGCATGGTTTGTGTATTGTGTTTTGCTATTTTGTCCAAGTTATTTTGTTGTGTTAATTTTTGGGTAGTCAATGTGTGGTTGTTTAACAAGTCACAAGTGGTGAAAATAGAATTTGGTGAAAGTAGGATTTTGTGTGTTGTTAGTTGTGTTGTGCTTTTTGTCCAGGTTTTACAATATATATTGATGTGTTTATTTTTTGTGGTCAATGTGTGGATGCTTAACAAATGTGGCAAAAATAGGTTTATTTTGTGTGTTGTGGTGGGGTATTTTGTCCAGGATATTTAATGCTTAACATGTGGTCAAAATAGGCTTATTTTGTGTCCTGTGGTGAGGTATTTTGTCCAATATGTTTATGTTCTGAAGGCCTAATAGATTTATAAGTGGAGTAGTTGCTTAATTTAAGTTTATCTTGAAGGCCCATTTAAAAATAAATAAATAAAAGGGAGGCCCGATCTATTTTATATGGAAAATTCAAAAAATATGACACCCAAGTAATTTTTTAAAACTGCCAAACTCCTTAATTTGGGCTAAAAAGGCTGAAAATTGAACTAAAATAATATTCATAGAAGTCCAAAAATTGGGCCCAACTAATGACCCAAACCCGCCTAACCGACAACATTTGACCCACCCATCCAGTGGCCCAAAACACCGGATCCGACCTGGCTATTCGGTCGAATAGAAGTCTAAGATCCAACCACCCAACCCAAACAGGTCGAGTTCGGTTCAGGCCCAAACCCAAACCAGCCCGACCCGTGGACAGGCCTAGTCACATAGAAAAAAACTTTTCTAGGGAAGCTTGGTATCAATCTGTAGTTTCCAATACCAGGGAGGCGAATCTATTTATCTATTCATTGACTGGACCTTGTTCGTGCTTGCAAAGCTTTTCTCTCTTCTTTTTATCTCTTCTTTTCTTAGTTACTTAGTATTTAGCGTCTAACCACTCTAAATTATCACACACTCAAGCTGACCCAATACATAATATTGCATACTAAGCCAAATTAAACAAATTCAATACCACCAAAATAAATAAGAACATGAAGTGCTAAAATTTTGTTTTCTATTTCTTTGTAGCATAGTTAACAAAGGACATAATTTTATGTTCTATATAGACACTTATAGTAGATGATATTCAAACTTGACTAGAGGGTATTCTAGATACAACCAGCTAGTTCATGAGAATATCATAGCCCAAATTATTATTAGTCTTTGACAATACCAACAGTTTTTCAAATTCAATTTCTATTAAAAATCAGTGCAATTTAATTTCCATCAGACCATATATTCATGTTGGAACATATATTTAGTTTATAAAAACTGTGCAAATTCACTTTAAAAAGAGGTCCAAGAAGGCCGACATCAAGAACTTCTAATATGTGACTACCAATTTTTGTTGGATTCACCACGCTATAGAACTTTACATGGCATAATAACAACGCAAAATTATAAATCCAGCTCACATGGTTTTATGGCAGTAACGTTGGATATGAGTAAGGCTTAAGATCAAGTAGATTGGAATTTTCTAGAAAATCTTATGAGAAAGATGGATTTCAATGACAGATGGGTTAATCTTATTATGGGTTGTGTAAGAACAGTTACCTATTCTATTTTAGTGAATGGAGAGTCATGTGGTATGATTCATCCCACTAGAGGGATTAGACGGGGTGACCCACTTTCCCCAGTCCTTTTCTTGGTTTGTACTGAAGGATTAAATGGGATGATAAAAAATGCAAAGAGAAATGGTGATATCCATGGTTTCTCTCTATGCAGGAGAGGCCCCAAACTAACACATCTGCTCTTTGCGGATGATGGTCTTCTTTATCACAGGGAAACCATAGAGGAGTGTGGGAAGGTGTTGGAAATTTTGGAAGAGTATGAAAGAGCCTCGGGACAAAAAGTGAACAGAAGTAAAACAGCACTATTCTTTAGCAAGTTCACAGCTGCCGAAACAAAGCATAGCATCAAATTGGCTTTGGGTGTTCCAAAAATCATGCAATATGAAAGATATCTAGGTCTCCCCTCCTTTGTGGGAAAAGGAAAAAAAGCTAGCTTCAATTACATCAAGGAAAGGGTGTGGTGAAAACTACAAGGATGGGAAGGTAAATCACTATCTCAAGCAGGTAGAGAGGTGTTGTCGAAATCAATTATCCAAGCTATCCCCATGTATTCCATGGGATGTTTCAAAATCCCCCTTGGTTTGTGCAATGAAATTGAAGCCCTAATAAAGAAATTTTGGTGGGGACAAAGGGGTGATTGAAGGAAAATTTATTGGATAAAATGGGAGATGATGAAATCAAAAACAATTGGTGGAATGGGCTATAGAGATCTTGCTTTGTTCAATGATTCTCTATTAGCAAAGCAAGCCTGGCGACTTTTGAATGAAAAAAACATCTCTCTTTTACAAGGTTTTCAAAGCCAGATTTTTCCCAAACACATCTATCATGGAGGCGGTTGATTCAAGATTGGGTTCCTATGCTTGGAAGAGTATCCTCAAAGGGAGGGATGTGCTTCAACAAGGCATTAGATGGAGGGTTGGCAGTGGGGAGAAAATCAATATATGGCAACACCATTGGTTACCAAAGAAACACCCACCACAACTCCCTATTTGTCCCTTTGAAGCTTTTGCAAACTCAATAGTGGTTACCTTAATTGATCCCAACACGAGACAATGGATCACAGACTTGGTGGATGGTTTGTTTGTGCCTGAGGATGCTGCCATGATAAAAAAAAAAAAAAAAAAAAAAAAAAAAAAAAAAAATGCCTCTAAGCCTAGCTATAGCAGAGGATGTTTTATTCTAGCCTTATTCGAGTAATGGAGAATACAGCTGCAAAGCGAGATATAGGTTCCTCAAGGAAGAAACTGAATTATCGAAGTTGTCGGCAACTTCATAGGTTCCACAATTACGGGACAAACAGATCTGGAGAAGCATTTGGTCTATGCGTGTGCAACAAATGGTGAAAACTTTCATTTGGAGAGCTTGTCGTAATGCCATGCCAACAAAGCAAGCCTTAGTTCGAAGCTAGGAAGCACGGATGCGGCGTTTGGGCCGCCGCACCTGCGTCCGACTCGGCGCGACGCGGGGACGCGCAGGCGACACCGCTGCCTGCGCGTCCGTGCTGCGTCCTCCTTTAAAAAAATATTTTTTTCGGCGCGATACGCGCCAATTCAAGCCGACATGCGCGAAACCGGGCCGACTCGCGCCGAATCGGATCGTTTCGGCCGAATATCGGTGTATTTCGGCCGGGAAAAGGAAATCAGCCGGTGAGGGAAAAAAATTAAACCGAAAATACCAGTGGACTAGACTGGATATTGGTACGCCGCTGTCGCCAGTGGACTGAAATCGTATCTTTGCTTCTTCGTCTTCTTTGCTTTGTCTTCTTGCACAGTCGTTCTTCGCCGGATTGTTTCGTCTTCTGTTCTGTTTCTTCTTCTTCTTTTTCAACTGAAGAGTTCTGTTTCTTTTCTTTTTGATAAGAACAACTTCAAAGCCCTTTTTTTGTTTTTTGCGCCTATCTCACCAAACACGTGAGAGCCACCTCTTTCTTTCTTTTTTTTTTTAATGGGAATCTACACTTTTTTTCTTTTCTTTTTTTAATAGGGCTACACTTATTTTAATACCTGTTACATATATTCTTTATTTTATTTTTAACTGACCAAATATGTGAGCCACTAACCAAAATTTTTTTAAAAAACTTATTTATGAGAAGTCTCATCTATTTTAATACTTTTGTCAATAATTCAAGTGTCAAAAACTTTGGTATACTTATTACTATCTATTTATTTTTCTATTATTATTATTATTATATGAATTTTCTATTATTATTATATAAAAAAACATGCTTAGCAATATATAAAATATATAAATAAAAAAGTTTCAAAAATATATATATAAATAAAAATATTTTTAATAATTTTTTAATCGCCGCACCCCGCCGCACCTGCACCCTATTTTTTCAAAAATTGCCAAGTCCCACACCCGCACCCGTACCCGCACTCGAATCTGAAAACGCACCCGTGCTTCATAAGTTCGAAGAACCATCATTTCCGACCCAATGTATGAATGGTGCAAATCTGCTGCAGAAGACCCGATACATGCTTTGTGGCCTTGTTCAGAGCTCGATTCTGTGTGCTCTGATCAATCCCTGTGGAGCTTTCGAGGTATGGTCAGGTTTGTGGACTTCATAGAGCTGTTGTCGTGGATAATCTCAGAAGGTACACCCCTGGAGCTATTTACAGTCACGACATGGACGATTTTGAACCAGCGCAACCATGTACCTTCCTGCCGCTGCTCTTCATCAAGTTGCCGCACTCGCCAGCGCTAGTTTGACAGACTTTCAGGCAAGACAATTAGCTCCCTAGACGGTTAGACAGGTTGAACGACGAACATCAGTTCTGTGGCTGCCTCCACCAGCGGACATAGCCAAAATAAACTTCGACCGTGCAGTTTTCACTATGGAAAACAGTTCCGGAATTGGAGTGGTGATCAGAAACGGAAGTGGTTTGGTGTTAGTATCATGCACAAAGAAATTAACGCAAGCTTACAGTGGAGAACACATTGAGGCATTGGCTGCTACAACTGCATTATCCTTTGCAAGTGAGATCGGTATCAAGCGAGCTGTCCTGGAAGGAGATTCTTTGGCTGTGATAAATGCTTTGAAGGAAGGGGTGTGTTTTTTAACACCGACGGGTTTACTGGTAGAGGATGTGAAGGTATTATCTCAACATTTTGATCAATTGCTATACTCTCATACAAAGAGAAGAGGTAATTTTGTAGCTCATAGTTTGGCTAAATATACTATAGGCATTCCAGATTTTTTAGTGTGGATGGAGAATACTCTACCATAATTACATTCTGTTTTATAAGCCGATTTAGAAGGCTTATGTTAATAAAGTTTCAAGTTTTTCCCCTCAAAAAAAAAACCACCAAAATAAATAAGAAAATACATGAAGTACTAAACTTAACATCAATCCACCCACCGTGAGTTGCAATACAAATTTTGTTCACCAACAGTCGTGATTTGCAATACAAATTAAGGTAATTCACGACAAACTTAGATTAAAATAATTCAACAACAATACAAATTCTGGTAATTCATTCCACGGTTGGGTTATAATAATGCAACAACTAACCCAAAAAACACTTTTTATAATATAGGGTTTCTAATTCTAAGCAAATCAAAATTCCTATTCAAATTTGGAGTTTCAATAAAAAAAATTAATTGACAATAGTGATTATACTGTGTGGGATAGAATAATGTGCTTTTGTTTTTTGGGAGAAAGAGATTATGGAAAGACTAGGAGAGTTGAAGAAGAGGAGAAAAGGAGGGGAGCTGCGTTGAATGAAAAGAAGGAGATGGAAAATTGACTCGGGTTTGCGTTTGGAAGTTTTGTGGTTGAGTTTGCGATTTTAGAATTTTGTCGTGTTTTGTCTTTTTGGAGAGAAAGAGAGTTTTTTTAAATATTTTTAATATAACAAAATAAATGTATTTTTCTTTATATTAATCTTTCTAAGTACAATGAATAATTATTACAATGTTGGTTCCACACACACACATACACATATATATATCACTGAAAAGTGTTTTGGAAATCTAAATGATTAAAACTAATTTTAGTAAATTCACAAATATTTAATTTTTTATGGCGTTTGTGTCAATTGTTGTCAAATAAGCTAAACATGAGAAGAAAAAAAAGTTATATTCTAAATCTATTATTATTATTATTTCAAATAAATATATTTTTTCCTTTATAGAGTTTGTAAAAATAATCATATAAATTCCTTTAATGTAAATAAGTAATGTACAACAATAGATAGATCAATAAGTTGAGTCTAGGTACAAATTTACTTGATGTTAGCCCCCGTGTGATTATTTTCTTCATCATTAGAGGTTGACTTGTTTCATCTTTAATATTTCGATATATCTTAATTGCATTTGATTATAAAGTTTACTATCATTTTTCCTGCCATAAATTTTCCTCGGTGCTTTTGATTTAATTTTACTATGCGGTTGTTTCATATTCAATTTTAACTTAACTTCCTTTAATAATGACACTAATCTATAATATTTTCCAGCTTTGGAATTGCCAAGACTAATAGTTTAAATTCGTTAGGATTGAAGATTGATACTATCAATGTTCAAATTAACACTCTCTTTACAAAGACTAGTAATTTGCCCATGCGATGCACGATGCATGGATTATAATATTTTATATATAAAATGGTTTTAGAGAATGATGTACATATATTACAATATAATTGTTATAGAACTTTTGTTGGAGCATGTTAATATTATATAATTAAAATTGATTAGTATGACAACATAAATATAACAATATAAGAGTTAATATGGAAGATAATAAGTTAGTGAAATGTTTAATCCCACGTTGAAAATGAGAGAAACTATTTTATTTTTTTTTAGTTGTTATATATATAATTAATGAGCTAATATGTTTTGGAGTAGATATTGGACTAAATACATACTCAAGGGGAAGGTGAAGGAAGGAGGTCTCCCCAAAACCTTATTTGGTTAGTAATATTAGGGTTAAAAATTAATGAGCTCTTTGCTTTTAGATTTAGTAAGAAAAAAGTAAGGCTAGTTGTTATACTCTTATGTACTTTAGATTTAGATTGATTTTATAGGATTAATATCTTGCTTCTACTATTATATAGCAATTTTTTACGTGGCAAAATACGATTGATTTTAGGATTAATATCTTAGCTTCTACTATTCTCTTTCTATTATTAGGGTTAAAAATTAATGAGCTCTTTAGCCTTGCTTATACCCTCATGTACTTTATATTTAGTAAAAAAAAAAAAAGTAAGACTAGTTGTTAATTATACTCTCATGTACTTCAGATATAGATTGATTTTATAGGATTAATATCTTAGCTTCTACTATTATATAGCAATTTTTTTACACGGCAGCACATGATTGATTTTAGGATTAATATCTTAGCTTCTACTGATCTTTTTCTACATATTTTTACATGGCAGAATTTGATTGATTTTAGGATTAATATCCAATTAAGCTTCTACTATTATATATAGTAATGGATGTTGATTACAAGTCTCTTTCTACGTATTAAAATCTCAAGCAGAGTACATTATCAGCCAAACAGAAACAAAATGAATAATAAAACCACGAAGGTTTTGCTGTAACAAATCCAACTCCAAGTATGGTCTTCATTATAGCAATTGTATCTTAGTAATGTTTCAGTAGATTATTGTGCTTGAGTATATCACTTTTTTTTTTTTTTTTTGAGTATATCACTAAGTTAACGCTAATTACTTTGGCGACTTATAGAACTCGCTAAGTTCAATGTTAAAAACTAATTAATCAGTAATCTAAATTGACAATATATTGGAGCATTATAATTATAGGTATATAACGGACTTTTTCTAGTTTCTCTAAATTTTGAGAGGCCAAATATTTACGGCTTCCAATTTTGATAGTCTAATGATATTTCAATTTAGTGATTTATTATGGAATTAATTTACAGTAATAGGCAAATTGTGATTAATTTTCTTTAGTGGAAATTTTTTTCCCATAGGTTTACTATCCATTTTCTACAACAGAACTTTGCATATATCTCTATCCTAAAAGGTTAAAAGTTTTTGTTACTTGTTCAGGGGGTTTGCTTTAAATGACAAGAGTTTGACATGAAAATTTAATGACAATATGGAGAATACAAAGGAACCTGTACAAAACCCGCTGAGCATATAATTTTTTTTTTTTTTTTTTTTAGCAAAAGGTTAGAATTGTATTAAAATAAACTCTATTGTTTACAAGTATGGCCAAACCAAAAGAATGGCATTTGGGGGGTGCAACTACACCTTAGTCAGACCCCTGATGGATTGAATTACAAAATCTGTCCAATAATAAGCAGACACAAAAAACTAGCTCTAACATCGTATTCGCTGTGCTGCCACGAGGGTTTGGTACTCGTTCAACAATCCTACTGCACTTTCCATGATCCACCGTGGCTGTGACTGAACATGCTTGAAGTAGTAGCTGTTTCGTGCATTCCAGATACTCCACGCCGTGATTGCCCACCTGTCCAGTTCTGGTGGCTCCAACGTTTCCTACATGTGTTTGAATAGCAGGAAAAAATCCACCACGTCGTTGCTGCATTTCTGCACACGCCCTCTGACCAGTGCCCATACATTTCTTGCAAACAGGCACTTTCAGAGTATATGAGCAGCTGTTTCAGGTTCCTGACGGCAGAACTCGCACGTTGCCTCAACTTGTACCTTTCTACGGCTCAAATTGTCCCTCGTTGGTAGACAGTTTGAGCAGGCCCTCCACAGAAATGTTCGCACCTTAGGAGGTACATTGAGCTTCCAAATTTTGCCCCATGTAACACCGTGTGCCCGAACCGACAAGTGTTCAGCCAAGGCAGCGGATTTCAGTCTCAGAGCTACTCTGTATGCAGTCTTCACAGAGAAAGTTTTTGCTTTATTTTTAGTCCATACCAACGTGTCCTGGGAGTCAACATGGTTGAGGGGAAGAGATAAGATTTTCTTACAAGTTCTTGGGGTGAATGTTGCTACCAGTTTACCCCTATCCCACTGCCATGAACTATGGTCTATCAACTCACACACCTTCATCTCCACATTGGGCTCATGTAAGAACGCTGGTGCATTTGGGAGCCATTTATGAGTGGTGACCCCGATTCTGCTACCATCTCCAATCTGCCACGTGGACCCTTCCCTTACCACGTCTCTTGCAGCTAGCAGTGACCTCCACATAACTGACGGATTAGAGCCCAATTCTGCCATCAAGAAGCTACAATAAGGAAAATACCTTGCCTTGTACACCCTATAGAAAAGTGATTGTTCATTATGAATAAGCCTTCATGCTTGCTTAGCCAACATTGCCAAATTGAAAGCTGACATATCCCAGAATCTCATGCCTCCCTTCTTCTTATCTTTACAAAAAAATTTCTAGTTAATCCAATGGATCTTCTTTTCATCATTCGTTTGGCCCCACCAGTAATTTGATAGGAGGGAGTTGATTTTGTCTCAAGTGGCATTAGGCAGTTTGAATAGACACATGGAGTAGGTGGATATAGCTTGGGCAACCATCTTAATCAGAATCTCCCTACCTACCTTAGATATAAGCTTTTCCTTCCACCCCATCACCCTTTTAGTGATTTTTTCTTGAAACTCCTTAAAGGTATTAACCTTTGATTTTCCACACACCATAGGTAGTCCCAAATATTTTTCACAATTCGCCATAGCCCTTGCCCCCATCATTTATTGTATAGCCCTTCTCATTTCTAGTTTGGAGTTAGTGCTGAAGAATAAAGATGTTTTTTGTCTGTTGATAGATTGACTAGATGCAGCTTCATAAGTCCCCAATAGATCCAATAACCTTTGACACTCCTCCACGGTGGCTTGGCAAAATAAGAGGCTATCATCAGCAAACAAAAGGTGAGAAATATACGCCTCATGTTGGCTAGATAATATACCTCTCAAAGTGTGGCTCTCTTCGGCTTTTCTTAGCATGGCAGACAAGCCTTCAGCACAAAGCAAGAACAAGTATAGGGAAAGTGGGTCCCCCTGCTTTAGTCCTCTTGTTGGTTTAATGAATCCATGTGGCTCTCCATTGATTAGGACCAAATATGAGGCTGTTGTAATTGTCTCCATGGCCAATTGGACCCATTTAGGATCAAAACCCAACTTTAGCATTATTTGACGTAGAAAGCCCCACTCCACTCGGTCATAAGCCTTGCTAATGTCAAGCTTGACTGCCATTTGTCCCATCCTTCCTTTTCTTAGATTCCTCATCCTGTGTAACAACTCATATGCTACAATAGTATTATCAGTTATAAGCTTATTAGGTACAAAAGCACTCTGTGCATTAAATATCACCATAGGGAGGACATGTTTCAAGCGGTTAGCTACAACCTTGGAAACAATTCGGGATATTGCATTGCCCAAACTTATTGGCCTATAATCGGACATGTTTTTCAATTCATTGTTCTTTGGAATCAATACAATATGTGTAAAATTCATTTTATGCAACATATGACTAGAATTTAAAACTGAAAGAACTGCTATTGTCACATCTTGACCAACTATATGCCAATACTTTTGAAAAAAGAAAAGGGGCATACCATCTGGTCTAGGAGATTTTGAGGGGTGCATCTGAAACAACGCTTGCTTTACTTCCTCAGAGTTGTACCTTTGGAGTAAGGTTGTGTTCATATCTGGGGTGACTACTTGATCCACTACTTGCAATACCCCACTAAAATCTGTCGGGTTGGAGGAGGTGAATAAATCCTTGAAGTAGTTGATGGCTGTCTCGGCAATCTAATCATCGGAATGGCACCATACCCCAGTTTGAGATGTGATTCCAGAAATATAGTTTTACTTACGTTGTTGGCTGGCTCTTTGGTGGAAGAACTTCGTGTTTTTGTCGCCCGCCAGTAACCAAATGGATCTTGACCTCTACCGCCAATAAACTTCATCCTGGTAGAGGAGTACATTGATCTCATTTTTCAAGGCTTTGATTGTTGGCTGGTTTGCTAGATTATTTTGTAAAGCTAATTCCTCCAAGGCCGACTACCTCTCTTGGATTTTTGTTTTAAAGTTCCCCACTATGTTGCGACTCCACTCAATTAGCGCTTGCCTACATCTTCTAATCTTCTCAAACAACCTAAACGTAGGGTTGCCAGCCGCACTCTCGGCTTCCCAGTAACCCAGACCACCGCTTCACATCCTTCATGATATGCCCACTTTTCCTCAAACCTTCTTGGTATTTTTTTTCTTCCTGCATGTTTGGTTAGGCACGGATATATTGATAATAATCAGATTGTGATCAGAATAGGAAGATTGGATGTCTATGACCTTTGCATGGGGAAAAAGGGATCTCCATTCTGAATTTCCACATGCTCTATCCAACCATTCTTGAACAAAAGCATCCACAAGGCATCCATTATTCCATGTGAAAATATTTCCTTGAAAACCCAAGTCCACCAAGCCACAATGAAGGAGCGTTGCCCGAAATTCCATCATTGGTTGTTATTGTTTTGGTAGCCATCCCTGCTTCACTGAAGACTATAAAATCTCATTGAAATAGCCACAACATAACCATGGCACCGCAAATCTTGTGTGCAGGTGTTTTAAGAGCTGCCAAGATTCCCTCTTCCTTTATTCCTTTGGCCATTTGTAAAAACCTGTTAACCTCCATGGTGGGTCTGATCCATTCAATATGAATGCATCGATGTGATTTGGTGAGTAGGTTTGTATGTGTAAGTCCACATCCTTCTTCCATAGTAATGCCAAGCCACCACTTCTTTGTTCACTTGGTACAGCTAACATGCAGTGGTAGGGTAAATCAGCATGAATCCGCCGCATCTCCTTGACTGATTGTTTTGTTTCCATTAAAAACAAAACCTTGGGAGCTTTTTCCCTCAGAAGATGAGAGAGGACATTGACTGCACGTTGGTTCCCAAGCCTCTCGCAATTCCAGCTTAAAAGATTCATTGGTGTCAGCGGGGCTGATCTACATTTTCCGCCGTTGACAATAGCTTGATGTGGGTGGCATCTTATGTTTTGGTCCGCTTGTCACACGAACCAGAGTCCTTGAAATTTGCTGCTTCATCCTCAGAAAACCTTCTTTTGGATCTGATGGTGAGTGCACAGCTAGGGTTTGTTGTTGAAGGCCCTAGTTGTCTCTCAATTTTTTTCCACATGGTGCTGATCTTACTGCTGTCCTGATTCTGTGTTATTTTTTCCCAAGTCACATGCTGCCTCATGTGATTTTTTAGACGATGCAAGTGGGTGCTACCAAAAACGTATTCAACTAGAACACTAATTAGGTCAGTGGGCGGGTTTGAGTCCGTTACTTCAGCCAAGCAATTCACCCCCTCCTTAAATGTTGTTTCGGTTTAGGAAGTATTCAATCCCGAGATTTTTGTTGTCGATAAATCTCCCCTTAATGATTCGGTTTCCATTAATGCACAGGAATCTATTTGGCAGCTGTCTTCAACGGTAACGTGATTGGCATTGAATGCATTTATGATTGGCAGTTTCGATTAAGATGCGTGAGTCGTCTCCTTCGCTCCACTGGCTATCCCTGGCACACCGTCCGCCCTTGCCGGCCTCCTTTGATTAGGCCCGCCCTTGGTGTTGCTTTCCTCCTTTTGACGGTAGCCTGCTTTCAGCCAATCACCATAGGGTAGGTCAGCCAACCCTTGATCCGTGGTTTTGGAGCAAGCTTTTGCTTCATGTCCGAAACATCCACACCGGAAACACAGACCAACCAAGCGTTCATATATGAAGCCAACTCGTATTTTATCTCCCTCAGGGCTAGATTCAATCCCCCCCCCCCCCCTACGGATAGGCTTTTCCAATGGAAGCTCAATTCTGATACGAATAAACCGAGCTTGTTTCGACGTGAATGTGGTGGTATCAATCTCCACTACTTCACCCAGCCCTATGCCAATGTCTCTGCCAGTCTCCTCCGTAAGTAAGTCAAATGGTAAGTCGCAAATCTGAATCCACATTGGAATCGTTTGGAAGTTCACCAAAACTGCCATCATACCTTGCTCCCATCTTCGAAGTACCAGAGGATGATCTTTGAAACTGCTCGGGCCATTGTTAATGACCCATTTCAACTTACTCTCCAAAGTGAATTTGAATTGAAACAGACCCTCCCCAACATCAATAATCCTGATATCAGACCCCAGTTTCCATACCGCCTTGAGCAGTGATTTCGCCACCCTTTGGTTATATGGTTGGGTTGTAAGGAATCGTCCCAAGAGACTTAACGAGCATTCTTCTAGTATTTCCTTTCTCTGGGTTGCCCTGACTTGACACACTTCCCCCTCCTCTTCGTTCAAGTTGATTCTTTGTAGCCTTTCAATGAAATCACCATCCATGCTGTAACCTGAACTATGTTGGTTCTGAACAAACTTTCACACTTTACTTAAGAGATCAAAGGGAACACACACTAAGTGATGAAGAAAAGCTCACCCTTGGTGAGCAGGAAAGCTCACCCTCGGTGAGAAGAAGGATATGAGACGAAAATCTTAGCATATCTGAGCATATAAATTTTAAATTGGCTATATTGTTATTTAATGGAAAGCTATTTAATATAAAAAAATAAAAAAAATTGTGAAGATCATGCTATACGGCTGTTTTTAGTATCTTACCTGGACAATGTTGTGCTTACTATATTGAGAGACAATGTGAATATTAAAGTTTGTGTACTCCCTACGTTTGCTTAATATGGAAACAATAAATATTATAGCATAATAGCAAACCCTTGACTACGTAATTCAGATAATATGAATGTTAATATTTGAAAGTTGGTGAGTTGTAAATATTCTCATTTTGCTAAAGCCTATATAAATCGACCTAAGCAACCCGTTTCCTGCATGTTTAAAAAGTAGAGGAGAAAAAAAAATGGTGTACAACGTTTCATTCTTAGATCACGTACTAAAGATGGTAGATGGTCGTCTATACTGGCAAATATTTGTGCACAAGGATTTTTGCACCAAAGGCTAGCAGTGGAGCGTTGTTGTTCTTGGTACATCACCAAGTTGATGGTGAGAAATAAGTAATCTTACCTGCTCACGAAAATTTTGGGAAGGTGAAGAAACAGCCCCCAAACGTTGGCCATAAATGCTGCACAAATTCATAGCCCAAATGCCAAAAGTAGCACAAAAACAATCATCGCTATCAGATAAACGCCTTTAGGAACAAGGAAAAACACAAGAAAAGATTAAGCCTGTTGCTATGTGTGTATGTATGTTCATAAGGCAAATGCCAAAATTAGCAAGAACCATGGTAGCTATTAGAAAAATGACCAGATAACAAGAAAGTTTGAGGGGGGCTGTTAACGTGTATAGTGCTATGGGTTTTAGGCCCAACTAGATTACTTGTATAGCACACATTCTTGTACTACACCTTTACTTATACTGCACTCCTATGCCTCCTATATAAAGGCACACATGTATATTTCTCAGTTGAGAAATACAATACAATCATTCAGTATTTCTAACATGGTATCAGAGCCACTGCTCTGACCTTTCCCTTAGCAGTCTTGTCTTTATTGGTGTTACTCCGTTCTCAACATCGCTTCCGTTGTCACAGCAGCTGACGCAGCCTTTTCGCCGTTGAACCACCGACTTCTTCCAGACATCCTTTTTTGGTTCCGGAACTATAGCAACCACCGTTAAGGAGTTCCACCCTGCAAAGACCACTGCCTTTTTCAGCACCACTGCGCATCTTGCTCCGATCAATTTTCTGCAGGTACCACTGAGTTCGTCTTGCGCCAATCTACAAACTCGTGGAAACCTCGAAGCCATCGGAGACCACACACGCCCCCACGCGCCACCAGAAGGTTCTGCTTCGCAGATCATGCGTCCCACGTGCCTCCACGCGCCACTGCACAGCTAGGTTATTGATCCACGCGCTCCCACGCGCCACGACTGACAGTCACGCGCCTTCATGCGCTCGCACGCGCCTCAATCCTCCGACTGACGTCATCCTGCCACGTCAGCTGTCGTTGGTCATCGCTGATGTCACTTGCTTGCATCAGCCGCTGACGTCATCGTTTGACTTCCACAGTTTGACCGTTGACTTTCAGCCGGTTGACCGTTGACTTTTTCAGAGTTGACTTTTTTGCAGTCGAGGTGCTCCTTACCCATTTTTTCGCGTAGATTTCATTTTTGCTGTCCATTTTTGCATATTTTGCTTCTAAATGAAGAATAAGGACATGTCTTCTTCCTTTTGCAACAATCGTTGCTGACAATCCAGCAAACGTTTTTGCAATTTTTGCAAACGTTTTGGCCATAATATTGAGACTTGCTATCAGCGCAATAAATCAGCTGTTCTAATTTCTACTGCTACTGTTGCTAACACTAAGAGTGTCCAACCAATGGCTCCCGTCTCTGCATAGTCTAAGTCTTCAGGTCGCACTTTCACCATGTCCATAGATGACCTTAAAAACATCATTGCCAATGTCATTCGTATGATTGGTAATGCATCTTATTCCTCTTCTCTCTCAGCTTTATTTGGTATGTCTCCTTCCTCTTGGCTTATGGACTTTGCTTGTTGCAATCACATGACACCTCACTCGTCCTTATTTTCTGAACTTAAACCTGGACCACACCCTCTTAATATTCACACAGCAAATGGTTCCACAATGTCTGGTCATAATATAGGTTCCGTTTCGACCTCCAACCTCTCAGTTCCTGGGGTCTTTAATGTTCCTGGCCTTTCTTACAATTTGTTTTCAGTGGAACAATTAGCTGAGTTGGGTTATCACATTATATTTGATTATTCTAGGTGTATTGTACAGAATCCAAGGACGGGACAGGAGCTTGGGACTGGTCCTAGAGTTGGGCGTATGTTTCCCGTTAACAACCTTCGTCTTCCACTTGTTGCTCATATTTCTGTTGCCACAGCTGCTACAGTTTCTTCTATTCCTTCCCTTGCACTTTGGCATGCTCGACTTGGTCATGCATCTTCTTCTCGGGTACAACAATTGGCTTCTAGAGGTTTGTTAGGTTCAGTGTCTACAGAAAATTTTGATTGTGTTTCATGTCAATTAGGAAAACAACCAGCTTTGCCTTTCAATAATAGTGAATCAATATCCACTGATATCTTTAACCTTATTCATTCTGATATTTGGAGACCTTCCTCTGTCTCTAGTATTGGTGGATCTCGGTATTTTGTTGTCTTTGTTGATGATTACTCTCGCTATAGCTAGATTTTTAATATGAAACATCGTTCTGAATTATTACAAGTATATTCTAATTTTGCAAAAATGGTTGAAACCCAATTTTCCAAACGTATCAAAATTTTTCGATCTGACAATGCTCTTGAGTACACTCAATATGCTTTCCAAGCTGTTTTGCATTCCTATGGCACTGTTCATCAACTAACTTGTCCAAAATGGTAGAGCCGAACAAAAATTTCGTCATATTCTTGACACTGTTCGTGCTCTCCTTCTCTCTGCCAAAGTTCCTGCTCCTTTTTGGGGCGAAGCTGCTCTTCATGTTGTTCATGCTATTAATCGCATTCCCAGTCTTGTCATCCAAAATCAAACTCCATATGAGCGCCTTTTTGGGTCACCTCCAGACTATCACCACCTTCGCTCCTTCAGTTCTCCTTGTTTCGTTCTTCTTTAGCGACATGAGCATAACAAACTTAAGCCTAGGTCAAGGCTTTGTTATTTTCTTGGCTATGGCGAAACTTAAAAGGGGTATCAGTGTTATGATCCTGTTTCTCATTGTCTTCGTATCTCCCGCAATGTTGTCTTTTGGGAACATCACCTTTGTAGAGCTCTCTCACTTCCATGCTTCTCTATCTTCCTCCTCTGTCTTAGATCTATTTTTAGATGAGGCACATATTCCTTCTGTAGCTGCTCCTGACCCTCCTATAGCTGCTCTTGATCCTCCTATAGCTGCTCCTGATTCTCCTGTAGACTTCTTTGTCCAACCACCAAATATCCTTGATCCCTTTCCTAGTTCCCCCTTTAATGAACAGGTGAAAGATGAATCAGTCGAAGACGAGCTACCCAACCCTGAGCTTGGATCCCCTGCTCCTGCTCCGCCTGAAGATCTTGCACAAAACATTCCACCCCGTCACTCAACTCGGGTAAGATCCATTCCTGCACATTTACTTGACTATCATTGTTACATTGCCCTTGCTACACTGCACAAATCTCACACCTATCGTGAGGCTTCCACTGACCCTTTATGGTAGATTGCAATGAAAGAGAAACTTGATGCATTATCTAAAAACCATACTTGGGACTTGGTCACTCTCCCCTTTAGGAAATCTGTGGTTGGTTGTAAGTGGATCAACAAGATTAAGACTCGCTCTAATGGGTCCATTGAGTGCTACAAAGTTCGTCTTGTTACAAAAGGTTTTACACAGGAGTATGGGATTGATTATGAAGAGACCTTTGCTCCGGTTGCTCGTATCTCATCTGTTCGTGCCCTCTTAGCTGTTGCTGCTGCCAATAAATGGAAACTTTTCCAGATGGATATCAAAAATGCATTCCTTAATGGGAATTTAAGTGAAGAAGTTTATATGCAACCTCCTCCTGGTCTCCCTGTTGAACCAAACAAGGTTTGTCACCTTCGGCGTGCACTTTATGGCCTTAAACAAGCTCCACGAGCTTGGTTTGCCAAATTTAGCTCTACCATCTCTCGCTTGGGTTACATGGCCAGTCATTATGATTCTGCCTTATTCTTTGTCGCACTGACAAATGCACTATTTTACTTCTCCTGTATGTGGATGATATGATCATAACTGGTGATGACCTTAATGGCATTCAAGAACTCAAGGATTTTCTCATTCAGCAGTTTGAGATGAAAGATCTTGGACATCTCAGCTACTTCTTGGGTCTTGAAATCACTCCTTCTATAGATGGACTTTACATTACTCAAGTTAAGTATGCCTCTGAACTCTTGTCTTGAGCTGGACTTACTAATAGCAAGACTGTTGACACTCCAGTTGAGCTTAATGCGCATCTGACTCCCTCAGGAGGGAAACCATTGTCTAATCCCTCTCTTTACAAATGCTTAGTTAGCAGCCTAGTTTGTCTCACTGTTACTCGTCCAGACATTTCCTATGTTGTTCACCAGGTGAGCCTGTATCTGTCTGCTCAACGATCAACTCACTATGCTGCTGTTCTGCACATTCTTCGGTACCTAAAGGGCACTCTCTTCCATGGTCTTTTCTACTCTACTCAATCTCCTCTTGTTCTCCGTGCATTTTCTGATGCTGATTGGGCAGGAGATCCCACTAATCGCAGGTCCACCACTGGTTATTGCTTTCTTGTTGGTTCTTCTTTGATTTCTTGGCGAAGTAAGAAACAAACTCATATGGCCCGCTTCAGTACTGAAGCAGAATATCGTGCCCTTGCTAATACCACAACTGAGCTTCTTTGGCTATGATGGCTTCTCAAAGACTTAGGTGTGTCTACATCCTTTACTACTCCTCCTTATTGTGACAACAAGAGTGCCATTCATATTGCTCACAACGATGTCTTCCATGAACAGGCTAAACACATCGAGATCGATTGTCATTTTATCCGTTATCATCTTGTCCATGGTGCTCTCAAGCTAATCCCAGTCTCCTCTACAGATCAACTTGCAGATATCTTCACAAAGTCACATCCTAAGGGATGCCTTCGTACTTTGGTTGACAACCTCAAGTTAGTCTCACATCCACCTTGAGTTTAAGGGGGGCTGTTAACATGTATAGTGTTATGAGCTTTAAGCCCAACTAGATTACTTGTATAACACACATTATTGTACTACACCTTTACTTGTACTGCACTCCTATGCTTCCTATATAAAGGCACACATGTATATTTCTCAGTTGAGAAATACAATACAATAATTCAATATTTCTAACAAAGAAAATTCAAGACCATTGCCTAATATGTAAGTCTATGTACATGCCATAGCCCAAATGCCAAAATAATATTCATAATTTGTAGTTTAGATAAGGTACCTGGCATGCCATTGAAGTTTTCTTTCAGCAATAACATCAAGAGGCACAGATCCTGGCCATCAAAAAGATCTCTGCCACGACATTTGTACGTTTTTAGACCCCTTAAACACAAGTTGTTTAACCTAGTTATTTAGCCAAATGATTAAATTAGGTAAATTATTCAAATCTAGATTAACACAAACAAATCATATCATGTAAAGCAAAGCGGAAAAGTAAATAACACACGATATGATAACCCAGGAAAACCAAACTGGTAAAAAACCTGGGGAGAATTTAACTTAGCTATCCTTAAGGTAAAACAGATCCACTATGAAAAAATTGAAATTTTACAATAGCGACTTAAACTACTAACATCCTATTGCTACCTCGAGTAGAAAACTTACTACCATGACCACGTGACAATTCTGAGTCCACGAACTACTTCTTTCTCAAATCCACAGCATCCACAAGTATACCACTTGTATTTCTTTAAGCTCTTTATGCAGCAACTGAAATGATCACCAAGTTTTCGACATCAATCTAGATCTTGATAACCCTAAGTGTGTATGAAGTCAAACACCTCTAGATCTCACAAAAGATTCACACACACAGCATAAACAACAACACTTAGAGAGCTTTTGGGTTAAAAAAAAAAACCCTAGATCTACAAAAGAGGCACACTCTTCTCTCTCTAAAAAGCCTTTTAAAAACGTGCTTAGGGTTTCCTTTATATACTAGAAGAAGTAGACTTGAAACCCTAATCCTTAATGAGCTGGAACTGCTATTTGGGCCTTAATTAAAATTCTGCAGATACAACTCTCGATCGATCGAGCTGTTCTTTGATTGATCGAACTAGGCAAATTCTGAATTCTTTTTTCTGCAGCTTGCTTGTTCTTGAATCTTGACTTGAATCACTTTGAGCATTGTCTAATAATACCAATAGACTCTAAGATCTATATCTAAACAAGTTTGTGTTCATGATTTGCCAATTGTTCTAAACTTTTAGAACCTAACAACAATGACCTTGGTTGCTAGCTAAGGCTATTTAATTCGTTCCTTATTCTACGAATACTCCTATATAAAGTTGGGCAAAGGTAATATTTGAGTTCAAAACCCCAATTCTAACAAAATCATATATACAAACAACAAACTCAATTCAATACAAAACAAAAGAAACAAAACACTTTATTTCTCTCCTTTACCTCACACTTTCTCAGCAGCCAAACATAGAAACAAATATAATAAAAACTCAACTTCGAGGCTATGCTCTTTTTAAACCAATTTCAATCTGAATTTTAAACTAAATAAAATAAAAAAGAACACCGCCATCACTTAACTCTTACTGAGCCTATTTCACAAACTAAAAAGACTAGTTTTTCATTTTCTTTCATTCCATTTTTTTTCCTATTCCAAATGTAAATTTCTTTTCTTTTTCTTACACTTTCCTCAACAACCAAACAGAGAAACAAATATTTATTTTGAAAATCACTTTCAATTATCTATTTGGCTAACATCAACTTTAATCCAAATTTCAAGTAAAAAAATACCACAACTATACTGAGACTAATTCACAAATTAACAACTTTTTTCTTTTATTCGAAAGTCAAATTCCTCTTCTTTTTCCTTACACTTTCTTGGAAATCAAATAGAAATATATACACAAATCTCAAAATTACTCACCTTCGATGTCTATTACCTATTTGGCTGAAACCAACTTGAACGTTGTCATTTCTAGTATTATCAGCATTATTATTGTTCAAAGTAGGTAATCTCTCTTTATAGAAGGTCATCATCTCAAGAGAAGGCGTGGGAGAAGATGGAGTGCCAAAGAGAGATAAGGGGGCAGGGGTTTTGTCCTTTCCCTCTTCCAACTTACGCTTCTTTGATCCAAGAGTGAGCAGAGATAAAGGCTCGTTCTTTAGACTATTCACATGAGCATACTTATCCTTACTGTACCTGGTGGCCATTTCTACAAAGTGGAAGGTTAGAAGACTCAACCCTTATAAAGAAGAGAGAAATAAAGAGGTAAGCTAAGTCAAACCTACTTTTCTCTTCACGAGCGATCTTTTTTAAGACAAATGCCAAAGGTTCAGGTCCAAGACAACAATCATACAAATGACGAGGATCCACGAGATCGTCAAAGTCGTCAATGGTGAGGGCAAACTCGAGAGCAGCTTCAATACGCCTTTGGTAACGCTCCTCTAACGCAGGATAATTAGAAACTGCAAGACATGTCAACAAGGAATGGTTAGACAATGACAAGTTAAAATAACTGATTTAATGAAAAGGTGTAGAGACACACCAAGTAAGGGAATTTCTCATTTCTTTAGCAACCACGGGATCTCACCCCACAGGTCGTCGGTCATGGTTTCCCATCCAGATCTAAAGACAAAGAGGTATCATGATTTCCAGTCACAAATGGAAGTAGGAAAGTTACGGAAAATCCTAGATTCCCTATTCCAAGGCAAAAGTTCAAAATACCCATAATGGGTAGAGGGTTTTAAGCGGTATAAGTGAAGAAATTTGTTTAAGGTAATCATGTCCCCATCATGGACAGATACCCATATTAACATACATCCAATAATAGTCCTCCAAGCGTTAGGGACAAGTTGACCAGGTGCAATATTGAGAACAGAGAGGAGTTGCGTGATAAAAGAATGAACAGGAAAACGAAGGCTACATGAAAAGGTAGCTTCATAAAAACTCACCTCACCATGGGCAAAGGAACAAGTTTTTTCATTGGGACGAGGTAGTCTTGTGATAACCCCTACAAAGAACTGGAACCTTTTTCGTATAGATTTCAAGTGCCTTTGTTCCAGGGAGCAGGACTCAAAAAGAGCATGAAACAGAATTGAAGACGAAGAAGAATAGGGTTTTGAAGAAGAATGGGATTTTGAAGACGATGAAGGCTTCGACATCACGACCTCAAAATCCTTGTCAGAAGACTCGCTGCTCAACGATAGACCAGTTTCCAGTTCGCTAGACCTAACATCAGTATCCCTATACTCTATGGCGGTCATCTCGAGGTGATGGACGATCAAAGAACGGCAAATCAAGGGAAAAAGACTTATCAAAACAAGTCTGAAAGTTCCACAATCTCAAGGTAAAAACAAGCGAACATGAGGACAGTGCCCACCTAAAAACTCAAGAAAGACTCCTAGTCTAGCAAAAAAGAACGATATAGAAGGTGTCTCTCACCTAATGAAAGTAAAATCAACCGTTTAATGGGATCTAGAAGTAAAGAGAGTCTTACTGTACAAAGAGTGTAGAAGCTTTCTTTTGTTTTTAGCCTCCAAGTTCAATGCACAATGAAGAAGAAGGAGAATAGGAGGAGTTTCTTTGCTAAGAAAGTAAATGAAATCAATGCACGGGAAACACAATGAAGAGAAACACGTGCAACCAACACGGAAGAGACACATGGCGCTCATTTGACAAAAAAGTCGCCTCATAATAAATATGATGGGACGAGAATCTCGGGGCACTAATAAAATGACGCGCCCGAGAAAAACTTTTCATATTCTCTTGCTCGTCTAAGCAAATGACGACAAAGGAATAAAGGGGGCAACTGACGAGTAGCATATGAATGGTCGTCCGTAACTTGCAAACTGTTTATAACAATGACGAGTAAAAGTACAGACGAGCATAAGCACATTCATTCCAGATGGCATTCAATGATCGAATGATAAATAGGCACGGGACCGTTATCCCCATCCAATAATGTGCACTTAAAGGTCGGTTACAAGCAGCAAATATGGGGATTAAATGACCATTATTGAGCATTAAATCCGCCAGCTACAGAGTAACGTTAGACTGAGTATTAACTCAGTTTAAGGCTATATAAAACTAGGAAATACATGTAAAAGGACACGACTGAAACACAAAAAATAGAATTGAGATTCTCAAATAAGTTGAAACTAACTTCAGCATTGAAGGGTCCTTAGTAGGCCCCAAACCGGTGCCATTATCTTTGTGATGCTTTTTTCTATACAAGATCTCAAGTCGTCCATCAAACTGATGAGGTGAAATCAAGCTTCATCAATTTGGACTTCGAGTTGAGCCATTTGATGTAATTTTTGGAGCCATTAGACGAATCTCTTCCATCCAAAATAGTATATGGAAATAGTGGTCCAACTGAAACCAAGTTAAGTTTTTCGAGCACTTTTAAAGCCTCGAGCTCTAATGCATCAAAGGTATCCACTAGAACTCTAGGATTGCTCTCCTTTTCAAGCACTTCAAATTGGGCTTGGAATTTAGGGTGTACAAGAGCATATGGGTTTGAAGCAAGCAAGAAGGAGCGAAAGTCATTAGTAGCAAGTAATAATGGCAGACCTGATAACTGTATTGAATAGGAAGGCCAGTCATTGCTATCGTTCCCAATAACATCAGCAAAACCATTGTAATAGTAGTAGTTTATGTCCAAAACCATTGCAGGCTAAATCCAAAGAAAGGCAAAAGGAAGATGAAGCTCACAGGCCACATCAGCAACCCAAGGTAGAAGCATTGTGTGGACTATGCATTGTTTATTGGTGGTGGAGACAATGAGGTAAGTGAGAGCTTTGGAGCCATTGCGCTTGATTTGATCCCATTGTTTATCAGAGTCGTCCATAGGTACAACTCCATCGTCATAGCCGTCAAAAAAGGTGGAGAACAACAAGCCGTCAGGAGGAGGGCTTTTGATCATCCGTCGACGGTGGACACCAACGATGGTGAAGAAGGTGACATGCACTCCTAAGTGAATGAGGCATTCAGCGAATTGGATGGCAGGGTTTATATGGCCCTACATGGGATATACAACAATGATAAAGTGGCTTAGCTGCTACTTTGCCATAATTATTTGATACTTTGATATGGGTTGTGAATATTCTAAAGTAAAAATAGAATAGATGTTTTGCACTGGGATCAGGGAGATATATATATAGAAGGACTAGTGCATGTGAGGATGGTCAAGGCTTAAAAAATGGAGCAAAAAATTTTAGGAGCACAACTTAAATCAAAACTTTTGCCAAAATTGTCTACATGACAAATTGTGAGTAGTAGATTTATTTGAAAGTGATAAACAGTCAGTCACAATTTTCTATATAAGATAATTGTAGCAAAATTTGTGACATTTAGTATAATACTAGAATTACTCAAAATAAAAGGGATTGCATAAGATTATTAAAGACATTTGCGGTAATGATTTGGAGAAGGTGGGACTTTGTGATTTGTAATTTGTTCTTCTTCTTGTTTTCATTAAATTAAGTTTAGAGAGGACAAGGACTATTGGCTTAAGAGCTTAGGTTGGTCTGACCAAAACAATCCAATTCTTTATGCATTTAATATGAATATATGATCTGTCCAACTTGGCACATGTAACATTGGGGGCATGGCGGCCCCCAAAACTTTGAAATCCCTTTATAATAATATATTAAAATGGGTTAGGTTTTTAAAATTGTAATGATTTGCCTCCACAAAAATTTCATAAATCCCAATCTATGTGAGTTTGCCTATTCTTTCTTTTAAAATCAAACAATGACCCATTTAATTAGTTTGCCTTACTGTTAGTTTATCAAGTAGACCCCACCCAATTAAAGTATAAACTTTTATCAAAGCCTGACAAATGCATAGACGCCATGTGTCCTTTCTTTTTTATAAGCTTACAAAAGTGTAGTGCATTGTTTTCCTTGCATCCAAAAAGTACATTGTATTGTTACACAACAAAAAAAAAGTGCACTGTTTCCTTTGTATATCTTGTGCATTGGCAACACAAACTTATGAGTTTTTTTCTTCACAAATTTGATCTTTTTGTCATCATCTCATAGACGCCATGTGTCCTTTGTTTTTCATAAGCTTACAAAAGTGTAGTGCATTGTGTTCCTTGCATCCAAAAGTACATTGTATTGTTACCCAAAAAAAAGAGTGCATTGTTTCCTTTGTATATTTTGTGCATTGGCAATACAAACTTATGAGTTTTTTTCTTCACAAATTTGATCTTTTCGTCATCATCTCGTATTTTCCCTAGCTAATTTTATATTTTAATTTTAGTTTTAGATGCATTTGAGTTTAGAAATAATATTATTATATTTTCAATTTGATCATTTTGTATACCATATATTTATAAATTTAACATAGGAATATATAATTCGGCCCCCAAGCAAAATATCCTAGCTATGCCCTGCCAACTTGTTTCTTGTGGATGCATCTAAAGCACTAGTTTCTGCGTGGCCCCAATATCAAAACAAAATGGGTTCCTTCACCTGTCGTGTTTTACTTGGCATTGTGAATAAGCTAAGTTAAATCTATTCGTGCAACAAATAAATCTTTCCATGAGTCTCTGACTCAACTCTAAGTTGGTGGTGTCTAGGCATTCCATTATGCATGGTCATCGATTAGTTGCTATTAATTATTTTTTCTACAATTATTGTTGGGTGCATAAAGCACATGGTCCAGCCCACAAAACAAAAGCCCACATATGAGCTTGTATTATTATTCCATGGCTAGCTAGCATTCCTAGTTCAAGTGGATTTAGTATTTGTGTGCTACTAGGATGGGTTTGTGGCTGGGGTTTTTTAAATAAGGTTTATATGTGGTTTCGAAGGTGCCGCATAAGAAAAAGAAAGAGATTGCCGCATATTGAAGAATAGAGAAAAATGATTGCCGCCTTTGAGAAAGATAATTTGTGTATGTGAGAGCAAAGAAAAATAAGAGAGATTTTTTTCTTTAGCCGCGAGGCATACACAAGAATTATTGTAATTGATTTAACAATAGTGAAATTATTCAGAGTTTGTCCCGTGGTTTTTCCCTTCAAAGAGAAAGGGTTTTCCACGTAAATACTTGTGTTCTTGTGTATAATTGCTATTTTGAATTGCTAATACTTGTGATAATATTATTTGGGACCTAACAAGTGGTATCAAAGTAGTGTGTTTAGCAATGCTGCTGAGATTTTTTGCTGGAGGATGGATGAGGGCTTATGAAGGGTAGTTCTGAGCTAAGGGTTGAAGAGTTTAGTTCCTAATTGGGAAACTAAAAACTTAGAAGCTCAAAATTTCATTAAAAGCTTAAGAAGATAATTAGAGGGAAAGAGAATAGAGAAGTTTATGAGGGAGTTGTTTTTCTCTATTGGTGTCTTTTGGTGTGTTGATGAGGGGTTCTATTTATAGCTGAGTTTAAGGGGGTATTTTAGCAAATAATCTCAGCCAAAATATGTCCTAATCAACAATGAATCTTCTGAAAATCCATCTTAGGATTTGGCCAAAAATGGTATGTTTAGCTTTAAGGTATTCTTGTTGTTTTGGGTAATAGCTGCTGGAAGAAAGAGTAGCAGAAAATGAAAGTATTTTAGCAAGAAAAAGATAGTTTCTTTAGTTGGTTTTGATTTTTAGCCAAATAAGGAAAATTAGTAATGTTAAGGCTGCTGGGTCAGCTGTCACAGCTGTTCTGAAAAAGTTGTCCCAGTTGTCAAGAAAAGCTATCACAGCTGTCATAAGACAGCTGTTGCTTAGGGCAGAAGCAAATGAGGTCAGATGTCAGGTTGCTGGGATTTCAGCATTAAATGGCAGATGATATCAGTTTCAGCCAGGTGTCAAGTGCTAAACGCACTGCTAGTGTTCTGCTGGAAATGTTTCCTTTTTGGGTGTTTGTATTTTTGTTCCAAGATTCTATTACAACACATTTTTAGTAAGTAATAGAATGATTGGTTGAAAGTTAATGAAGCTTTATAGATCTATTTAAGGTCTCATTTGTGTTGTGACTTAATCTTGGTGAGCAAGAAGAGCATTTAACGCTCTGCTCAAGCAGCTGGCAGAGGAATATTTGGTCTGATTGTGGCAGACAACATCTGAGTATTAGAGATATCCTGAATATTCTATATATTTGGAGATTAAAGATAGCCAATTAGATTAGCCCATGTGTTTGAGTTGAATTTTAGCTAAAAGTAGTAATGTAGTTTATGTAGAATAATATAATGAAGTTTCTAAATTTGTATAGGAACAGTTGGAGGTTGAATGAATAGTTATTTTTTTCAATATTTAGATGGCTGGAGTTTTTGAGTGTTTGTCATATGATGAATATCAATTTTTTGAAAAGAGTAATGGGGAATTTTATCATTTAAGTGTCATGTGATAAGAGATGCTTACCATATGTTACCTGCTACACACAAACTTGTCAGAGTTCAAGGAGTTGGAGAAGGCACACTAAGCAACATGTTTCTTTCATCAACTTTAAATCGTTTTCACTAAACATACCTCTTGGCCCTCCAAACCACAACTCCCAAAGTTTCCCCAAAGAGATTCATGAACTTGGATCATAAGCCGAAGATGAGATGACATACCTTGGGTTTTGTTGTCATTTTGCGTAAATATAAGCTTTTGTTGAAGAAGCTGCTTACCATGAGTGTAAGAAAGGTAATATGGGCCATGAGTTTTGATTCATTGCTTAAGCCCGATTCATATGTTGATGTTGATGATGTCGTAGGGTTATGATCCCAATTGATGAAGAGGAAATGTGGATTATGAATCTGCCTCTTGAAGTAAGGATCTTGTGGGCCATGTGAGCCCAATCCATGAGATATAAGCTTATTTTGGGTTTAAATAGATTTACCCGAAAAATCAATAATATGTTTATGTGGCATGGATTGCCAATGAAGTAGTGTCATGTGGGACAAAAAAAGAATCCTCAACAATGATCAAGTTGCTCATGTGTTTCACATCATGTTTACTTGATCGCAATTTACTTGTTACATTATACTTGTCCTTTTATTACTTACCATACTGTAAAGTTTTAGACCCCTTAATACAATATGTTTAACCTAATATTAAGCCAAGTTGATTAACAAGTTTGTTAATTTAAAACTAAGTTAAACAAATATGTGTAAAACAAACATAATGTGGAAAGTAAAGAATATAAAGATCTGATGACCCAGAAAAACCAAACTTGTAAAAAACTTAGGGAGGATTTAACCTAGCTGTCCTCAAGGTAAAACAAATCCACTATGAAAGAATTGATAGTATAATAGAACTTAAACCACTAACATCCTATTGCTACCTCAAGTACAAAACTTGCTACCTCGAGTACAAAACTTACTACCACGACTACGTGACAACTCCAAGTCCACGAACTACTTCTTTCTGATCCACTGCAACCACAAGTTCTCCTACTTGTGAATCTTGATCTTCTTGAAAGTTCTTTATATAGCAATTGAAACAATCACCATGTTCTTGACATCAATCTTGATGTTGATAACCGTAAGTGTGTATAAAGGTAAACACCTCTAGTTCTCACAAAAGATTTAACACACAGCACATCAAAGACTTCTAAAACGTAGCTAGGGTTTTTCTTTTTATATGTGAAGTAAAATATAAAACATTACACGTCAAACGGGCTTGGGCTGAGTTGGAAATTCTGCAAAAAATTAATTCTGCACGATTCTTGATCGATCGAATCTAATTTTTAATCGATCGAGCCTTGCAGAATTTGTCCACTAATCTATGCAATCACTCAATTCCAACTTTACAATAAAACATACTTTGAGCAAGCCTAAACCTAGACTCTATATTTTGATCATGGTTTGCCACCACATTACATATTAAAATTCTAATACATTAGTCCCTAAGGTCTTAGAACCTAACAATCTCCCCCTTTGGCAGTCCGTGACAAAATACATCACAAAAATGAAATGCTCAAAGTTACAAACAACCCATTTAAATTTAAAATACCCTAAACACAATTCATCATAACTACTATTTATCAGTTGTCAGTGTAGACAGTAGCCACAACTGAATTAACCTGTATATTCTTGAAACACTCAACAAACAGATAAACGCATGTGTGAAAAATACAAGTAAACCAAAATAAATTCTTGATTTCACAAAACATAAAACAAAAGACATATACCATGAATAACCTCATAATATAAATCAATAAACAATGTACCATATGTGAAACAAGAAACAATAAAAGAAACAAAGCATAAAGCATAGTGTCTCCCCCTAACATATACAACTCATAAAAAGAAAATACATCATCACCAAAAAGAAATATATCATGAGCCAAAATAAAATGAAATACATCAAGGAGCTCCTAGATACAATCTAACAAAAACTCCCCCTATCTCCAAGCATAATATGTACTCTCCCTTTTTGTGACAAATTGTCAAAGGGCAATCAAGACTCATCATCAAAAGGAGGTAGTGGAGTAGACTGTCTAGCACCCGCCAAATTAGCACACAAAGCCTGAAGCTCCGTGAGCACATCCAACAAAATCTGTCCATGTGCCACCTGAACGATCATGACAGTATCCAACATACTTCGAAGAAATGAATCACTCGAAGAAGAAGGTGGAGGATCAATAGCAGCGGTAGGATCGACATACTCCTCGGTAGTAGGATCACCTGAAGAAGGAGGCCTAGATGCATCACTTGTGGAAGACTCAACTCTAAGGCATTTAGAGCTCGCTTTCGTCTGAGCCACTCTTTGCTTAAGGAAGGTGGCACCTATGGAAGCAATAATATGAACAGGCTCGGATGCAAGAAAGTCCTCTAAAACTAAGTCTAACAAAATCCTATGAATAAAAACTAAAAAGAAAAGACCATGAGATTTAGTACTACTCCTATGAACCTCAACTAAAGAGCTAATAAAAAGAGAAGGAAAACTAATAGGAGCATCAGTGATGAGAGCATACAAAAATGCACATCTCACGAGAGGAATAGTGTGTAAATGAGAGATAGGCCAAATGGAATAACAAGAAATCTGGAAAAATAGATAATTGAGTTCAGTAAGCTCATGGGAGGTGATCCGAGGATCAATACCCCATCTAATGGAAGTACCGGTGAATAAGAACATAATGTCATCAAGCGGAGGGCCCTCAGTGTAAGGGTACACAGGCTGCAGTACCAAAGGTACACCAAGAGCAGAGGCCACTACCTGGGGTGTAATGACATAATCTTCACCCCTTATCCAACTCTTCACAAACTGAATGTTGGAATCATCGGAGTGGACAGAGAGGTTCGAATAGAACTCTTTAATCAAAGCAGCAACAGGAGATGCTCTACATCTAAGAGTGGTAACCAGCCCCTACTCTCAAAGTTCCACCTAATTTCCCTATTAAGCACATCTAGAATCACCTTACGCTTAGCCCAAACCGACCTATAAATGTTAAGCTTCTCATAGGTTTCTTAGTTTTTCTCGGTTCTAAACCTATCACTCTCAAACATAGGGATAGAGGGGGCAGTGGTTTTTTTGTTGGCTCTAGTTTATCTAACCATGATGCTAAGAGATTAGAATAAAAAGAAAACAAAACAAAAAAAGAAAAAAACAAAGGGCAAACTGCATTAGAGATGGTTAGAGCACAAAAATCTCAATAAATAACAATCTATATGATGCATGTAATGAATGCACATATGATGCATGCTCTAATGCATTGAAATTTGTTCAATTTTACTTTAGAAACCACTTGAACATAGAGTTTTATTCCAAAAATCCCAAATTTTGAAAAACCCAATTGCAAAAATTAAACCAAATTGATCAATTAACCATCATACAAGTTAGGAAACATCATACAATGAATTAATTTATCAAAATCCCAAGTCAATTTCATCAAAATAACCTCAATTGAACAAAAACCCCAATTTCACAAAGTTCCAAGCCCTAGAATTTCCAATTGTTCTTAAACCAACAAATTTATCAAATTAATGCATGGGAATCAAGTTTATAACATCTAAGAACAAAAAGCCATGAAACAAAAATGATTATAAACAATTGAAATGAACAAAAATCCCTAAATTCTTATGTTCGAAATTTTCATGAAAAATGTGATTAAGTTGAAAAAGAAAAGGTAAAAGAGACTTACAAGTACTTGAAGAAAAAAACCCTTGAGAAATTTGTGGAGGAAAACGACAAAAATGGCTTAGATTGGATCGGTCAAAGAAAAGGTATGATAAAAGGTTTAAAAAGCTTTTGAACAAATGAAGAACACGTGAAAGGGCAAGCCTTTTAAAAAAACCCCTTTTCGAAATTCGATCAATCGATTTTGAGGTTCGATCAATCAAAAAATAGATTCGATTGATCAAGCACCAATCAAGCTAGGCATATTCAAACCTAAAATTTTAACGCATTTTTGATCAGTCGAAAAACAAATTCAATCGATCGAAAATCTGGATTTTTGAATATTTTGAAAAACAATGCATGATTTAAGCACAAATCACTCTAACCATTTTATTTCATTACTGAAATGCATGATTATGAGTTTAAAAGTTTTTCAAAAACACATGAGTGTAAGTGCACAAGTGCACCTGGACCCAAAGACAATCACGGGCTCAGGCCCAATGAGCCTTAAACAATGAAATTTGTAGAGTGTGGGCTTGAAATCTAGATTAGAAGTACTGAGAACTTAATAACAGGCTAAGATGTGCAAACACTTATAAATAACAAATGATAATTGCAAATAGACCTCCTCGGACGTAAGCCGAGGACTACTTCTGTATTATTTCTCTTTCTTTCTCAAAGGTTACCATTCTCTCCCCTAGTTACAGACACCCACCCCTTAAATACTTCATTTTCTGATGCTTTATCCACGTGTTTGCTCAAACCCCCTCCCCCCGAGATATTTCTTCCCTTAGTGTCTTTGAATAGTGACCAAAAGTTTTAGCCTTACTGTTCAAGGGTCACTTCCCCATTAATGCGGCCAGGGAGGTAGGTGCAGAGTCTTTAATGTGGAGGTGGCAGCCTTTGCTCTTGGTGTTTCTCAAACACCGATGTATCTAGAAGGTTCAGGGTTTCCCCCTTTTAACCAACAGTCTTTCCAGAATTCTGCCTTGGCCTTCGTACTGAATTTACGAGTTTTCTTGGGTCTGTCCGAGGAGAAACTCACCCTCGGTTGTGTCCTCGGACCCTCGGCATATGGGCCGATCCGCAGTACTAACAAGTTCTTAGCCCAAGAACAGATTGGCCCTCCTTGCTAAAGCCCAAGGGCCCAAATGCCCACTTGGGTCCTTTTACGCCCCACAATGAGTTTAACCCAGATCTTCAAAAACAAGTTTTCAACCAATTTGTCCCCAAAACTCAAACATTAAACACATTTTGCATTAAAATCAAGGAACATATAATCTTGGATGGCCAAAACACATTCACACACAATATCATATACTACGTTTAGCAAGGAATAGCTTGTGTAGTGTGTGCAACTAGCAGAAGCATGAGATACATGTGAGGTGATAAATAGATAATAATTAATCACATTTTCTATAGAATTCATCACATAAGTTTGAAAGAGACTATCACCTAAAAAGTTACATCATATAACTCCCACATCTCCTAGAAAACAAGCTTGCAATCATGGAAGTTTCTTGTTTTACCTCATAATGTACACACCAATTTTATTTCATTGTTAAATTGATATATAAGCCAAATAATGTACACAACAATTTGATTTCATTGTGAATTTATTATAACCCAATAATATACACACCAATTTGAGTATTAATTCGAGGCTACACCTTATGTTCTTTTTGTGCATGTGCTACACTTTCTTGAGTACAAAATTTTGTGATATGCACTAAGGTGTTCATAATGGGCTAGTATACAGTGGTGAGATGGTTATTTATACCTTTTTCATTAAGTTCTAGTCATAGAAATCAAAAGCATTTGACTTCAAAATCAAGATTATGTGATCAAAAACTATAAACAACTCCCACACAACATGCACTACATAGCTAAAACTAGCAAAGTGCAATAACATTAAGCTCATCCAAGCTAAACAAGGTACACAAGCATGTTATGTAAAAATACTATGGCCAACTTTGATTACAAAATCCAAGATATATGATGCAAAACACATTTTTCCTTTTCCCTTTTTTTTTAAATTTTTGGAAAAACAAAAGGCAACCTAGCATGAAATGCATATGTGTAATGCAATGCAATTCCTAAAAGCAAAAAGGAAAAACAAAACAGCAAAAGAAGAATGGTCACAATGAGTATTGAGATGAAGTACAAGGACCAGAAGGGCTAAGGGTGACTAGGGACATAGTTACACACCAATCACTTAACAAAGTGTCTTGAACTTACTTCTATCAAGAGGTTTGGTAAAGATGTCAGCATTATGATGTTTAGTAGGGATATATTCAAGAGTCACAATTTTTCTTTCAACCAAATCCCTAATAAAGTGATATCTAACCTCTATGTGTTTAGTCTTAAAATGTTGAACAAGATTCTTAGAGATGTCGATAGCACTTGAATTATCACAATAGACAACCATGGTGTCTTGTGCTATCCCATAATCACCTAAAAGCTTTTTCATCCAAAGAAGCTGTGAACAACAACTTCCAGCAGCAATATATTCTTCCTCGCAATTGACAGAGAGACAGAATTTTGCTTTTTACTCATCCAAGCAACAAGATTGGTCCCTACATAAAACACCCACCAGTAGTGTTTATTCTATCATCGGCATTATCGGCCCAATCTGCATCTGAGTATCCAACAAGAGACATATCCGACTCTTTGCTATAAAACAATCCATAATCACAAGTTCCACTAACATATTTTATGATTCTTTTAACAACATTCAAATGTGAAACCTTAGGATTTGATTGAAACCTAGAACATACACTAACACTGAAAGCAATATCTGGTCAACTAGCAGTTAAGTACAAGAGGCAACTAATCATGCTTCTATATAGGGTAACATCAACAGACTCACTTGAAGGATCATTTGTTAGCTAGCATGTGCAGCATTTTCAAGTCCAAATCTCTTGACAAGATTTCTGGCATACTTTGCTTGGTTGATGTAAATTCCAGAATCCGTTTGCTTCACCTGCAATCCCAAGAAATAAGTTAGTTCATCAACCATACTTATTTCAAACATCTTCTTCATTTCATCTGCAAAAGACATAGCAAGAGAATCATTAGTCGCACCAAAAATAATATCATCAACATAAATTTGAACTACTACAAAATAATTTTTATCCTTTCGTATGAAGAGAGTAGAATCTGCAAATCCTCTTTTGAATCTATGCTCAATGAGATAGGTAGTCAACCTATCATACCATGCCCTGGGAGTTTGTTTCAACCCGTAAAGTGCTCTTTTCAACTTGTAGACATCATCCGGTCTGTGAGGATCAACAAAACCCTTTGGTTGTTCAACATACACCTCTTCTTGCAGCATCCCATTCAAAAATTCACTCTTAACATCCATTTGATACAACTTGAAATTCAAATGACTAGCTATGGCCAAGAGTATCCTAATGGATTCCAATCTTGCTACAGGTGCAAAAGTCTAATCAAAATCAATCCCTTCCACTTGTGTGTATCCTTAAGCAACAAGTCTTGATTTGTTTCTAACAACTGCACCATGTTCATCTAACTTGTTCTTAAAAATCCACTTGGTTCCTATCATATTCACTCCTTTTGGTCTAGGAACTAACTCCCACACATAATTTCTAACGAATTGATGAAGTTCTTCATATAGAATTTATCCAATCAGCATCTTGAAGTATTTTATCTACTTTCTTCGATTCGAATTGGGATAGATAGCATGAGTGAGTAATTACATTCAAGGCTTTAGACCGCAACCTCATGTTATCATTCAGATTACCCAATATTTTTGTAACAGGGTGATTTAGCTTTACTCTAGAAGATGGACCTTTGACCAAAGATGTGGAGGTACCTTTTTGTTCAGATGAAGAACTAGGCTCACTTTGTTCTTATTGGATTTCATGAACAGGTGTAGATAGTTCTAAAACCGATGGTTCTGAAACAGCATCATTTATCAATTGTAGTTCTTACTCACTATGCTTCCCAACATAATCCTCAGGAAGAGAATTATCAACCTCCATAGTCTTTTCTTGAACCGAAGGAGTGTCTTGTGAATGAGATTCTGAAGATATTTCATCATTGATCACCACATTTGAAGATTCCATGACTGTCTTAGTTCTCAGATTGTACACTCTATATGCTCTACTGGTGGAAGAATACCCCAGAAAATATCCCTTGTCACTCTTTGCATCAAACTTTTCTAGATTCTCTCTATCATGAAAAACATAGCAGTCACTACCAAATATTCTGAAATATTTGACAATAAGCTTCTTTCCTCTCTAGAGTTCATATGGAGTTTTCTTGGAATCAGGTCTGAAATACACTCGGTTGAGTGTATGGCATGTAGTGTTAACTGCTTCTCCCCAAAGAAACTTGGGCATCTTCTTGTTATTTAGCATCACACGAGCCATCTCTTGAATAACCCTATTCTTCCGTTCCACTATTCCATTTTGTTGTGGTGTCTTGGGTGAAAAGAATTCTTGATGAGTGCCTTGATCATTTCAGAAGGTAGCCAGTTTAGTGCTCTCAAATTCTCTCCCATGATCACTTCTGATTCTGGCTATTACAGTACCCTTTTTAACTTGCAATTTCTTACACAAGTGTGTCATCTTTTCAGGAGCCTCAGCCTTATCTCTCAAAAGCACAACCCAAGTATATCTAGTAAAATCATCCATAACAACTAAAATATACTTTGAGTAATTGTTAGGTTCTAAGACCTTAGGGACTAATGTATTAGAACTTCAATACGTAATGTGTTGGCAAACCATGATCAAAACAGAGAGTCTAGGTTTAGGCTTGCTCAAAGTATGTTTTTATGTAAAGTTAGAATCAAGTGATTGCAAAAATTAGTGGACAAATTCTACAAGGCTCAATCGATCAAAAATTAGATTCGTTTCGATCGATCAAGAATCGTGCAGAATTAATTTTTTGCAGAATTTCCAACTCAGCCCAAGCCCGTTTGACGTGTAGGGTTTTATGTTTTACTTCACACATAAAAAGAAAAACCCTAGCTACGTTTTAGAAGTCTTTGATGTGCTGTGTGTTGAATCTCTTGTGAGACCTAGAGGTGTTTACCTTCATACACACTTAGATTTATCAAGATCAAGATTGATGTCAAGAACTTGGTGATCGTTTCAGTTGCTGCATAAAGAACTTTCAAGAAAATCAAGATTCACATATCACGTGGTCATGGTAGTAAGTTTTCTAATCGAGGTAGCAATAGGATGTTAGTGGTCTAAGTTCTATTGTACAAACTTCAATTCTTTTATAGTGGATTTGTTTTACCTTGAGGATAGCTAGGTTAAATCCTCCCAGGTTTTTTACCAGTCTGGTTTTCCTGGGTCATCAGATCTTTGTGTTCTTTACTTTCTGCATTATATTTGTTTTATACATATTTGTTTAACTTAGTTTTAAATTAACAAACTTGTTAATCAACTTGGCTTAATATTAGGTTAAACATATTGTATTAAGGAGTCTAAAACTTTACATATACCTTGAGGGTCTAATGTGTTTTGTGCAAATGTTTCAGGTTACAAGAATTTTGTTCCAAGTTCATCACAGCTTCTAGATTTAGGTGTGAGTGGGTTTTGCCATTGTTCACAAACTCACATTTAAGTCTAGAGTCTATTTTAGGGTTATGTCATGGAATAGCCAAAGGGGGAAATTGTAAGGTAGAATTTATTCAACCATGTGTTGGCTTTATTCCGTGCCAAATTTGCTTGTAATTCAGCATTTAGAAACCATGTATTTAAGTGGGAATAACGTAAGGGTTATGTGTGAGAGAATGTGAAGAATTGATCAAGGGTTTGCAACAAGGAGCAAACTGGCGATTGGAACTCGCGACTGACTCACGAGTGGCAACCTGCTAAAATGTGGCACACATGTGAAGTATGCAGGAAGTTGAAGGGTCGCGACAGTTGGATCACTATAGGACAAAAAGTATAATCTGGCCTTTCTGTTAACTCGCGACTCATCCTAGTCATGAGTGACTTGCTAGTGCACCCTGTTTTGCTGAAAACTAACTTTTCACATTCCATCTCATACCCTACTATAAATACCCTTATATCCACGAACTGTAGGGGTGGTTATTGAAAGAAAAATCTTAAGAGAGGTTTCTACAATACTCCCACCTCATTAGAGAGAGAGAGAGCTACTCATTCTTAGAGAGAAATTTTTGTAGTCTCTTCTCCTTCCCTCTCCCATTATTATACCCATTGAGAGGAAATTTGTACCCAAACACTACCCACACATATTTAAAGTGTTGAGAGTGTTGTTGGAGCTTTGGGAAGTATTGGAAGATGCCAAGGATGGCAGATGCAATATGGAGCTTATTGCGAAATCCAAAAAGCTAGAGAAAACACGGTTCGACGTAACCTTGTTAGAGCAAGAAGCTTGGAGGGCTTAGGTGCATCAGGTAGATTAGGCTTGGAGGGTTTATTACTATTAATGTATCCCAACTGATTTTTTAGTAATTCATTTACCACTTGGAGGGCTGCAGAGAGGTTTTTCGCCGAGTTCTTTGATTTCCACTTCGATAAGACGTGCCGGTGTTATCTTCTGTTTGCATCTCTCTTCCCTTACTCTTTAACCATTAATTGTTGCTGTGTTTATGATTAATTATGTGTTAAAGTAGTTTGCCGAATTAGGTATTGCTTATATTTCATATTCCGCACATCTATTGTTTGAATTTAAGCTTACTTTTGTAAATTTGTGTTTGGGGGTCTAAACATTCATAAGTGTTTTACACACTAAGTAAACTTTCAATAGTGTTTTACACACTATTGATGAGGGATTCTTTTGGTGTGTTAGGATTAATGGTGTTGAAACCAAAAGGGTGAAGTTCTCAGTGCCTAATAGTGCTTCAAAAGAGGAAGTGGTAGGTGATGAAGAATATGAAGATGCCATGGCTACATAGGATGATGATGAAGTGAAATATCCTAGAGGTCTTGAGCAGGGGGAGCAATATCCTTTACTAGAGATTGTTGAACCTCATGAGAAGAGGATTGCTGGAGAACATCGAACTGTTAGTTTCAAAAATAATTGGGCTTCTAATGAGGGGGAGCCAAATGATTGGATTAAGGATATCCAAGATGAGATTAATTATTTGAGAATGAAAGGGATTGACGTTGATGAAGTGTTCTCAGTGTTCTCAGTGTTGGTGAAGATAATGAAGAAGGTCAAGCTTGAAGTCGACTTGACCAACATGGATCTGAACTGAAGAGCTAGATTGAAGATCTCCTCCCATCGGTGGGCTAGAAGGGGAGATTGTTGGGTGCATAAAGCACGTGGTCCAGCCCACAAAGCAAAAGCCCACATATGAGCTTGTATTATTATTTCGTGGCTAGCTAGTATTCCTAGTTCAAGTGGATTTAGTATTTGTGTGCTACTAGGATGGGTTTGCGGCTAGGGTTATTTAAATAAGGTTCATATGTGGTTTTGAAGGTGCCGCTTCAGAAAAAGAAAGAGATTGTCGTATATTGAAGAATAAAGAAAAATGATTGCCGCCTTTAAGATAGATAATTTGTGTGTGTGAGAGCAAAGAAAAATAAGAGAGATGTTTTTCTTTAGCCATGAGGCATACATAAGAATTATTGTAATTGATTTGACAATAGTAAAATTATTCGGAGTTTGTCCCATGGTTTTTCCCTTCAAAGAAAAAGGGTTTTTCACGTAAATATTTGTGTTATTGTGTGTAATTGCTATTTTGAATTGCTAATATTTGTGATAATATTATTTGGGACACAACAATTATCACTATGACTTGAAATTTTTTAAAGTTTTTTATATAATTATTGAGATAATATGAGGTCATTGGTACTTAATAAGAGTTGTGAGCAAGGATCTATTATTCATCAATCACAAATTTTTTTTTTTTTTTTTGCTGGATTCAAATACAACTTATTAATTTGTAAATTGTGAAACAAAAAACTATAGCATTACTAAATGTGACATCTATTTCACAACAAAACATTTGACAAATGAGCTGTTAATGCCTCCATGCTCAGCAAAAAGGGAAGAAAAGGCTAAATTATGAGATGCCCATGGATTTTTGTTGTTGGCATTTTTTGTGACTGGCATTATTTATCCACAAAGGATAATATTCTTGGTGAGTTCTATACTAAAGAAAATAGTGGAACTTAGCAAGCTTAAATTTCTCTAGTGCGATATGTCTTGAATTTCTGATGGTCTGTGGTTGTTTTTGTTAAAATGGAGTTTTATCGTTATTATTTTTTTCTGAATTTGTAAAAATGAAGTTGATTAACAATAAAAGGAAAAAAAAAATCTAGAGAAAGAGAGGAAGTTTCACACATGCATAAACTCTTCATAGTTCATACTCCGAAAATCTAGAGAGAGAAAGAGAGAGAGAGGAAAAAAACCAGCAATAAACCTATGCAAGTAATTATCTTCCTCTTTCTTATGCTATACAAATATGAACAGAGGACCTTTGTGCATACACATATAAAACAATAATATGCAAGTAATTATCTTCTCTTTCTTTTTCCATACAAATGTGAATGAATGACCTTTGTGCATACAACATATGAAACACGCTTGTGTGTGTTACTGGCTTCAGTTGTTTATTTGCATTAGCACTTTTTTTAATTGCGTTATTTATTATCAGACAAGGTATTAATTGGTTTTTGGTGTAGGCGAAAATTAAACTTCAGATCTTTTATTCAATCATTAGAAACTTTCTTATGTATTAGCATGTTCAAACTTAGAAGTGACATTTTCCATTTAAAAAAATCACAAGTAAAATTTGATTAATCTTTTATTATTATAATTTTTTAATTTATGGGATGGAAACAAGTTTGCTTAGTTTTAGATAGTGAAGTACAAGAAATTTCATTAAGATGTAATTTACTAGTTGCTATCGACCAATTTTATATTATAGAATGTGATCCACAAATGTTTAGAAGACGTAATAAGCATATAGCTACTGGACAAACCAAACCATAATTATATATTTTCCAAACTGCTTAGCTGATTTGCCAACCTAGCAACAATAAAGAAAGACGAGATAAGACAAGGGTAAAAAAACATAAATAAACCGTGCATACAAAATATCTTGTAACGCTTGTTTATCTCTCCTATTTTATATTAATACACACAATTAATGCAAAAATTACACGTTTTAATATACGAAAGTACGGATGTAAAAACAAACACTTCTTTTTTTTGAAAAACTAGAAATGTTATTCAATAGAAAGTAAATTACAAGGAAACAAAAAAGACAACCTATAGCTAATTTATTAGCAGTCATATTTGCCTCACGATAAACTTAACTAAAAGAAATTGGAACTAGCGAGGAACATGCCACATAGATAGCCTCTACAAAATGATTTAGTCCCCAGGGAATACTGTCCTTAGTAGATGAGAGGGAATCTATACATGTGTTAGAATCACTTTCTATAATTACTCTTTTATTTCATCAGCAAACATACAATCTCATTAGCAATGTTATGGGCACTTAGTCTTGTAGCTTATTATGATGCTTCAACATTAACTTCATCAATCTCATCCACAAAAGCTTTGAGATTGTTATAGGAAGAAGAACCAACTTCGTAGGCAGCCCTTATAGCCAACTCCTTCCATTTCTTGGCATTCCTTTTAATTGCTTCCCTTCTTTCTCCATCTCCCACAACCAATTCCAAGCATCTCTTAATCTCATCACCTTCAACAATCCTATCCTTATTTACTGTCACCCTCACTCCTGTCTTCCACTCATCTTCAATTAGCTTCGCATTCGTCCCTTGATCAGACCATTGTGGAAATGCTACCATTGGCACCCCTAAAACCAAACTCTCCAAGGTTGAATTCCACCCACAATGTGTCACAAAGCATCCTAGTGAAGGGTGTGACAAAACCTCCACTTGGGAACACCATGGCAGTATCATTCCCATTTGTTCCAATTCCTCTCTACAACTCAACTTCTCTTCTTCCCCACTTTCCTTAGCTCTTATGACCCACAAGAAGGGCCTCCCAAAATCCAACAATCCGCGTGCAATTTCCTCCATTTGTTGCTTTTTTAACACCAATAAGCTTCCAAATGATACGTAAATGACCGATGATTCGAACTTCGAGTTGAGCCATTTGATGTAATTTTTGGAGCCATTAGATGGATCTCTTCCATCCAAAATAGCATGTGGAACTAGCGGTCCAACTGCAACCAAATTATGTTTTTCGAGCGCTTTTAAAGCCTCGGGCTCTAGTTCATCAAAGGTATTTACAAGAACTCTAGGATTGCTCTCCTTTTCAAGCGCTTCAAGTTGGGCTTCGAATTTAGGGTATGCAAGAGCATATGGGTTTGAAGCAAGCAAGAAGGAGGGAACGTCATGAGTAGCGAGTAATGGCAAACCTGGTAACTGTATCGAACAAGAGGGCCGGTCATCGCTGTCGTTCCCAATAATATCGGCAAAACCATTGTAGTAGTAATAGTATATGTCAAAAACCATTGCAGGCTGAATCCAAAGAAGGGCGGAAGGAAGATGAAGCGCACGAGCCACGTCAGCAACCCAAGGTAGAAGCATTGTGTAGACTATGCATTGTTTATTGGCAGTGGAGACAATAAGGTCAGTGAGAGCTTTGGAGCCATTGCGCTTGAGCTGATTCCATTGTTTTTCGACATTGTCCATAGGTACAACTCCGTCATCATAGCCGTCAGAGAAGGTGGCGAACGACAAGCCGTCAATAGGAGGGCTTTTAATCATGCCTCGACGGTGGGCACCAACGGTGGTGAAGAATGTGACATGCACTCCCAAGCGAATGAGGCGTTCTGCGAATTGGAAGGCAGGGTTTATATGGCCTTGCGCAGGAATTGTGACTATGATAAATTGGCGCGGCTGCTGCTTCAACATGATTATTGATATTTGATATAGGTTCTAAATAGTCTAAACAAAAACCATGGTTTTAAAAACTGGATCAAACCTGCCAATCCGATCGGTTCAATCGGAAATCGGCCATTAATCCGGTCCGGTTATGACAAATAACCGAAAAAGAGCTAAAAATCATAAATAATTGAAAACCAGCCTGTTCAACCGAAAAACCAGCATGGTTGAATTGGTTTTGGAGAGGTGCTACGTCCACAATATTTTTACAACAAATCATAGGTGGTTAGTTGTTATTGGTTCAAATTTGAACATAACACTAAGATTACTTTTTTGCCCCAACAATAACAACCAGTAATATCCTGCCACTTAGAATTTGTTGTAAAAATGTTGTGAACATATCATTTCTCTCGATTTTGGAATGTTTGATGAGAGATCAAAACACTGCTGTTTTGAACAACAGCTACAACAAAAAGAGGAAAAAAAAAAAATATAAAATATAGGTAAAAAGAATTTAGAACCGTGATATGTGTTTTACAAAGAGAGTGTGATCCTTCACTATTTCTTGAGGTGGATATCCTTTAGTTTCTTCAACTTCTTTAGCTCACTGATTTTTTATCTTGAGTTTTGCTGCAAAGAGAGAGACTAAGAGTGGCTGTGCAGCATAGATGAAGCAGTTTTGGCTTTGGAGACTTCAGAGATTGGATCGGACTTAAGAATAAAAGGAGAAAATTGAAGTGTGAATTAGTTTGGCTAGGTGAGGTGGGTGTGATATTTAATGGGAGTGTATTTATTAATTATTACCTTTTGCTTTTTGCTTCCTTGACTAGATACTGACGTTACTTTACAGCACATATGGTGGGGTCATTTGCTTGCTAATCCTGGATAACCACAACACTGACACCGAATTTAAACCAAAAAAAAAAAAGCAGTTGGACTAATTATATAAGTACCAAATATATAAATATAATAATAAAACAACCTTACTTATACAACTTTGTTATCATCTATTGTTAATTTAATACTTTTTTTTATTAGAGTTTGTTTGATATTTAATAGAAATAACTTCTTATATATAAGTTGTGGATTAATTTTTTAAATACAGTGCAAGAAAACTAAATTTATATATATTAAAACTAAATATTATTAGTCATAAATTTATTATTTTTATCATTTTAAAATTATAAAATAAATACTTATGGCATTGTCGATTGAACCATCAGTCTAACTTTGGTCAAATTTAAAAATTTATAATCAATCTCTTTTTCAGTTTTTTAACCTTTTTAAAATTATGAACAAAAATAGAATAGTTATTTTGTACTTTAGATCTGTGAAATTTATATAGAAGGACCAATGCATGTGAGGATGAGCAAGGCTTAAAATGGAGCAAAATTTTTGACTTTAAGTCACAACTTTCATCAGATCGTACACATGATAAACTCTAGATAATGGAGAAAAAATAATTGATGAATTCATAAAAAAAAATGATAAACATGTAAAATAATTATAGCAAAAATTATGAAATTTTTTGTGGTTTTAAAAATTACGCACTGAAGTGGACTGGGTAAGATTATTAATGACGTTCGCAGTGACGATTTGGAGAAGGTGGGGCTTTGTTATTTTAATGTATTCTTCTTGATGTTTTCATTATAAACGACAAGGACTAGTTGGTCTGACAAAAACAGTCCAATGGATGCAAATTTCAATTGGAATATACGATCCGTCCAACCTGTTTCTCCTTGATGCATGCATCTTAAAGCTCTAGTTTCTGCGTGGGCCCCAATATCTAAAGCACTCATTTTCTTCACCCGATGGGCGATGGCGTCGTGTTTGACCTGGCATTGTATTGGGCAAGAGTTTCAGCCTTTGAGGCCAAATGGGAGCGGTGAAGGCCTTAAAGATATCTTTCAAGACGATGATTTGAGCATTAGCATCTGGTATTTAGAAAGTATCTTATTTTATTATTTAAAAAAAATTATTTATTATATTATACTATTTAATAATATTTTTATTTTTATTTTATTATATAATATATTAAAATAATATATTTACACAATAAAATAATTTACCTCAATATTCAAATAAAATGCAAAATCCAATAGAACATTTTTTTTTAAATACTATCTTGCTATAAATTGTAAATTTTTTTCCAATTAGAGTTCTGGATAGTGCACACTTTTAAGGTTTGGATGCTATAAATTTACAATTTGGGGGATTTACAATCCCCAATGCCAATTAATGCACTAAGAAACTTAAATTATACAAAATCTAATAAATAGATAACTTCATGTATTAACAAAAAAAAAACATGTAAATACATAAAGTTTTACAATTTCATTTTATGAGTTTTCTTATTTTTGAAATTATTGCATGATAATCTCATTATCGATAATAAAAGTTATATCTCTTTCAAAATTATAGTTAGATAAAAATTTTCTTAGGCTTTTTTTTTTTTTTTTTTTGTAAGGGTCTAATATATTGTTAAGAGAACTAAAGTTTAAGCACGAAATTTAGTTACAAACTTAGTTATAACCTAAGACTATAATTCTCACGAAACAAATTAACATGACTACACATTTTGAAAATATAACCGTTGAATTGATTATTCTTAATGTTCTTAAAACACATGTCAAATTTCATGTTAATCGGATATTATTTACTATTTGATCCATAAAATTATTTTTTATGTATAATTTTAGACTATAAAAACTTAAAATTTAAACATTTAATTAATGACATAACTACTGACCATTGATCTTCTAGAAATTTTACAAACATGGAGGATATAAGAAAAAAAAATTATCTAATGGTGGATTTGTCAAAATTCGCATCCAATAAAAAAATATTAAGTGGAGTTTTAGCCTTAGTCAATAATCAAGTTTGTTGCCAAATTTTAATTATATTGAACCTAAAAAAATTTAGGGCGGTCACAAACTTGGCTTAATATGGAGCAGCCCCTTAATGGAAGCACCAGGTGTACAATCAGGTTATGAGTAGTGGTGATTATTAGTTATTACATACGCTTGGTTATGAGTAATTCACATCAATTATTTTTACACTAACTTGCAACTCCATGCATATAAATGGATACACTTAAAGATATACAATAAGATGCATAATATAATTCCTATATATATATATATATATATATATATGTATATATATATATATAATTTAAATACTATTGATAGTCATTTTTATATTTTGTTAACTCATTAAAAAAATTTGTAAAGATATTATTAGGTATAAAATATAAATTGTCCATTTTTTTTAACGATTCATATATTCTAGACTCTTTGGTTTTTGTAATTAATAATTTACTTGGATGAATATTTATGATGTGGTCCCACATTTGATTCTAAAGTTAAGAAATATAAAACTCTTTAAAAATAAATAATTTAGGACACATGGTGCAAAATTAGAACTCTAATTTGGAATTTTAATTTGAGTTTCTCTCGACTTTACTTATTATTATATGTGAGGACCCGAGGACCAAAGATGGGAAGCACCGTTGTAGCTTTCAACTATTCTTCTAGAATGAGCATCCACGGCCCGAGGAGTGAGGTGGTCCGAGGATAGAATGGGAAGTCGCGGAGCACTCGTGGGGGATATAATGGGTGCCTCAGGAGTTGAATGGGACTTTGTAGGACATTTCTTGTAAAGTACCACATGTTCCTCCACATTGAATGGTTGACAACAGCTTTATCGACTGCATTAATGAGGAAATGACCTGAACAGTAAATCCACAGCTCAGTAGTTCCTCCCACCACCTTCACCAGGAGTCTAGTGGGACAAGTGTCCTAAGAAGATTTGGGAGAATTAAAGATGGAGGGTTAGGATACAAGACGCCATGGAGTATATAAAGGAATGAGATTCTCAGATAAAGGGGGATCCAGGAAGAATTGAGAGAATAGTAACTGAGAGAAAATGAACAGTATTTGTAACAACCAAGAACTTTGTCCTCGGGTAAGCTTGTAAAGCTCCATTCATATATTAAAACTTTAAGCTTTTGGTCTTTCTTTTCCTATCTGTGTCCTCGGGCGAAGCTCACACTTGTTCATCTCACTTTCTATACAAATATCTATTATTTTGGACTGGGTTTAGGAAATCCAACATCACTGTTTTTGGTGGGCTTGGGCTGCCTAATTTCGTGTTCTTACATTATATATATAGATATGGTGTGTAAATGTGTGTAATAGCTTTTATCCTTAGGTCATATTGATAAAAAATATATATATATATTCTCATACATCTACTTTTTATTTTATTCACTTTTATAGGTTAAAATGTGGACTTTTTTAAAAGTTTAAACATTTCTACATTATCAATTGTAGAAATATATGTGAAATAGTAGATGCCAACTAGTACCAAAAAAAAAATATATATATATATATATGTTTCCTAGATATATAATTTGTTGTGAGAAAGAGAAGCATAGATACTTTTTGCTTCCCATGAGTTTCTAACTCTAGCTGGTTGTGTCAAGGCGTCTTGCTATGGCTGACCATCAATTAGTTGACATGGATTGTATGCCCTATGATTATTACAAAGGCACTTCTAATTTTTCATAATTTTTTTGTTGAAATATACTATTGATTCATGAAGTTTATCTACTAAACATTTTTTTTTAATCTTTGAAGCTTAATAATTAAGCATTTTTGTCATTTTGATTTCTAAAGTTTCACCTAAGCATTATTAATTTCCAAACTAATAAAAATGAGTGCTATTAGTCTCTTGTCAATTTCAGTTGTGTATGGAATTCTCAGCAGTTCAGCAGCAACTGCATAACTTAGCAACATATCGATTAGGCTAGTTAGGGGCAATGTGAAGGCAACAATTTCATGCTTCACAATCCAAATGTGGAAGTCCTGTCCTTGATATTACCTCTACAAAGAAGACTTTAACCAAAGTGTGATAAGGTATTCCTTTTTATACGTGACCAAGCATGATTAAATTAACTGTAACTGAATGCTAAACTGAACTAACTTGAACAAAAAGTAACAATACATAAAACTAAATTGAACAAGGATTAATTAAAGCAGTTAATAGAATTAAAATTACTGGCATTAACAATATAGAACCGCACAAGAAGTAAGGCTAAGTTAACCTAAAGGGAGACTACAAAGGATAAACAAGCAAAGTTGGATTCCAAAATTAGAGAAGGTATTTAGTATCAAATGATATCATGTTAGCAGTTTTAAAATCTAATAAGTGTGAGACATGTCAGTAACAAATAACTACTCCACTAACAAATGAAAGACATGTGTTAGTGAGTAATTATTTTTGTACACGTCTCTTGGCTATTGGATTTTAATACAGATGACGTGATGTTATTTGATACAAAATATTTTTTTCCAAAATTGATGAATGTACAAAGTGATGACACGTGTCCCTTTACCAATGCATATAAATATGACAAGTAGGATTTGCTTTATTTTTTATTTTATTTTTCTACTTTTGGGATAGGAACAGGTTTTGCTTAGTCTTAGATAGTAAAGCACAAGAAATTTCATTAAGATGTGATTGGCTAATTGCTACCAACCAATTTTATATTACAGAATGTGAGGTCCACAAATATGTTTAGAAGACCTAATATGCATATAGCTACTGGACAAACCAAACCATAATTATATATTTTCCAAACTGCATAGTTGATTTGCCTTAACCTTGTAACAAATAAAGAATGACAAGATAAGACAAAGGCAAAAAACATAAATCAACCGCCCATGGAAAATAACTCGTTACACTCATTTATCTCTACTATTTTATATCAGTCTTCACAATTAATGTAAAAATATACACATTTTAATATATGAAAGTATGGATGTAAAAACAAAAACATTTTTTTGAAGAGTTGAAAATATTATTCAACGGAAAGCAAATTACAAGGAAAGAAAAGAGACAACCTCCCTTTCTACATGACTATACTCACTGGGAGGGCAACAACCCAAACCAAAGGAACCAACCCAACTTTGATTCCTAGACCATTTAGCTAATTTATGAGCAGCCATATTTGATATTTGTCTCACAATAAACTCAATTAAAGGAAACTGAAATCAGGGAGGACCATGCCACATGGACAGCCACTACAAAATGATTTAGTGTCCAATGAATACTACCCTGAGAGGGAATTTATACATGTCTTAGAATCACTTTCTATAATTACATGTGAAGCATCATAACAAGTTGCAAGAGCAAGACTGAGTGCCTATAACATTGCTAATAAGAGTGATGAAATAAAAGAACACTTCTTTTTATTTCATCAGCAAACCTGCACACTTTTAACAACGAGGTTACCTTCACCAATCTCATCCACAAAAGCTTTGAGATTGATATAGGAAGAAGAACCAACTTCGTTGGTAGCCTCCATAGCCAACTCCTTCCATTTCTTGGCATTCCTTCTAATTGCTTCCCTTCTTTCTCCATCTCCCACAACCAATTCCAAACATCTCTTAATCTCATCACCTTCAACAATCTCATCTTTATTCACCGTCACCCTCACCCCTATCTTCCACACATCTTCAATTAGCTTCGCATTTGTCCCTTGATCAGACTGTTGTGGAAATGCTACCATTGGCACCCCTAAAACCAAACTCTCCAAAGTTGAATTCCACCCACAATGTGTCACAAAGCATCCTAGTGAAGGATGTGACAAAACCTCCACTTGGGAACACCATGGCACTATCATTCCCATTTGTTCCAATTCCTCTCTACAACTCAACTTCTCTTCTTCTCCACTTTCCTTAGCTCTTATGACCCATAAGAAGGGCCTCCCACAATCCAACAATCCACGTGCAATTTCCTCCATTTGTTGCTTTTTTAACACCAATAAGCTTCCAAATGAAACGTAAATGACCGATGATTCAGACTTCGAGTTGAGCCATTTGATGTAATTTTTGGAGCCATTAGATAGATCTCTTCCATCCAAAATAGCATATGGAACTAGCGGTCCAACTGAAACCAAGTTAAGTTTTTCAAGCGCTTTTAAAGCCTCGGGCTCTAATGCATCAAAGGTATTCACTAGAACTCTAGGATTGCTCTCCTTTTCAAGCGCTTCAAGTTGGGCTTGGAATTTAGGGCGTAAAAGAGCATATGGGTTTGAAGCAAGCAAGAAGGAGGGAAGGTCACGAGTAGCGAGTAATGGCAAACCCGGTAACTGTATCGAACAGGAGGGTCGGTCATCGCTGTCATTCCCAATAACATCGGCAAAACCATTGTAATAATAGTAGTATATGTCAAAAACCATTGCAGGTTGAATCCAAAGAAGGGCAGAAGGAAGATGAAGCTCACAAGCCACATCAACAACCCAAGGTAGAAGCATGGTGTAGACTATGCACTGTTTATTGGCGGTGGAGACAATGAGGTCAGTGAGAGCTTTAGAGCCATTGTACTTGAGCTGATCCCATTGTTTTTCAACATCGTCTACAATTCCGTCATCATAGCCGTCAGAGAAGGTGGCGAACGACAAGCCATCAGGAGGACAGCTTTTGATCATGCCTTGACGGTGGGCACCAACAGTGGTGAAGAAGGTGACATGCACTCCCAAGCGAATGAGGCGTTCAGCGAATTGGAAGGCAGGGTTTATATGGCCTTGCGCAGGATATGCAACTATGACAAATTGGCTATGTTGCTGCTTCAACATGATTATTTGATATTTGATAACGATTGTGAAAAGTCTAAACAAAAACAAAATAGTTGTTTTGTACTTGAGATCTGTGAGATTTATATAGATGGACTAATGCATATAAGGATGAGCAAGGCTTAAAAATAGAGCAAAAAATTGTAGCTTTTAAGTCACAAATTTTGCCACAATCGTACACATAATAAACTATAATTGATAGAGAAAAAGTAATTAATGAATTTATAGAAAAGTGGTAGACAATCAGCCATAATGTAAAATAATTATAACAAAAATTGTGAAATTTTTGTGGTATTAGAAATTACGTACTAAAGTGGACTAGGTAAGAGTATTAATGACGTTTGCAGTGACGATTTGGAGAAGGTGGGGCTTTGTGATTCAATTTCTTGTTGTTGCTGTTTTTATTGTAAACGACGAGGACTAGCTGGTCTGACAAAAACAATCCAATGAGTGCAAGTTTCAATAGGAATATATGATCAGTCCAACTTGTTTCTCCTGGATGCATTCATCTAAAGCTCTAGTTTCTGCGTGGGCCCCAATATCTAAAGCACTAATTTTCTTCACCCGATAGCGTCGTGTTTGACTTTGACCTGGCATTGTATTGGGCAAGAATTTGAGCCTTTGAGGCCTAATGGAAGCGGTGAAGGCTACAGAAATTTTTTCAAGATGATGATCTGACTTAAAAAATATATTATTTTACCATCTTAAAAACTATTATTTTACCATCTTAAAAATATATTCATCCATTTGAATATGTAAGCATGTATATGCGCATGTTTCCACTATGAAAAATGACTAATGTCGCATAGAACAAAACTTTTCTAGGGAAGCTTGATGTCAATCTGTAGTTTCCAATAGCAGGGAGGCAAATCTATCTATCTATATATTGACTGGACCTTGTCCGTGCTTGCAAAGCTTTGCTCTCTTCTTATTTATCTCTTCTTCTCTTAGTTACTTAGTATTTAGCATCTCACCACTCTAAATTATCACACACTCAAGTTGACCCAATACATAATATTGCATACTAAACCAAATTAAACAAATTCAACACCATCAAAATAAATAAGTAATGAAGTGCTAAAATTATGTTTTCAATTTCTTTGTTGCACAGTTGATACTGTACACAAAACCCAATATTTTTGTTTTGCTACAAAGGACATAATTTTATCTTCTACATAGACACTTATAGTAGATGATATTCATACTTGACTAGAGGGTATTCTAGATACAACCAGCTGGTTCATGAGAATATCATCAGCCCCAGTTATTATTAGTCTTTGACAATACCAATAGTTTTTCAAATTCAATTATTATTAAAAATTAGTAAAAATTAATTTCCAACAGATCATATATTCATGTTAGAATATATATTGAGTTTATAAAAAAACTGAGCGAATTCACTTTAAAAAGAGGTCCAAGAAGGCCAATATCAAGAAAATCTGATATGTAACTACCAATTTTTGTTGGATTCACCACACTAAAGAACTTAACACGGCATAATAACAACTTCAACACCACCAAAATAAATAAGAAAATATATGAAGTACTAAACTTAACATCAATCCACCCGCCGTGAGTCGCAATACAAATTTTGGCCACCAACAGTCATGATATGCAATACAAATTATGGTAATTCACGCCAAACTTGAGTTATAATAATTTAATAACAATACAAATTCTGGTAATTTACTCCACGCTTGAGTTATAATAATGCAACAAACAACCAAAAAACACTATTTATGATATAGGGTTTCTAATTCTAAGCAAATCTAAATTCCTATTTAAATTTGGAGTTGGAATAAAAAAATTTAATTGATGATAGTGATTATATTGTGTGGGATAGGATAATGTGGTTTTGTTTTTTGGGAGAAAGAGATGATGGAGAGACCGGGAGTTGAAGAAGAAGAGAAAAGGAGGGGAGATGCGTTGAATGAAAAGAAGGAGATGGAAAATTGACTCAAGTTTGCATTTGGAAGTTTTGGGGTTGAGTTTGCATTTTTAGAATTTTATCGTGTTTTGTTTTTTGGGGGAGAAAGAGAGTTTTTTTTTTTAATTAATTTTTTTAAATATTGCTAATGTGAAAAATTGTAAGAGCTTCAAATTTTACAAGCCAAGTCATGAGAAAGTCAAAAAAAAATTAAAAATGTCAGAAACTTTGATTTTATAGTATATATAGATGAGTGAACTATTGGAACTCTTCTTAGGATCTAGACTAAGATAACAAAACACCATTTCATGAAAATCATTGGACAATTTCTTAGAATTCTTAATATATTTTTCATACCGTAACCCAATCCTTTTTCTAACTAGTTGAGTTCCTCCACTATGTGCAGTGTAAATTGTTATTAATTTCCTTCAATATTTCATAGATTTTTGCTAGAATTTTGTTGCTCAACTAGTTGACACCTCCTAATGCTTCCAACGAAAACATCTAGAGTTTAAATCCTCCACCCACCCCAACAATCTATTTATCAAACAAAGTATTTCAATAATTTTCCTTGTACAAAATTATAATCTTTAGCGTTCTATTTCATAGACAAAATAGAAAGACATTAAGTGTTGTAGCGATGTGATCATACTATGTGTTTACAAATTTGTAAAATGCATGATATAGTGACTGATATAGATAGATAGATATGATTCATGCCTATTTAAGAATGCAAACATCATTTTGATAAATAAAAATGCAAATATATTTTTTACATTCTTGATTGTATGTTATTAAATTTATTTATTTCTTTTGTTAGACTTTGTTTCAATTTTTGCAAAAACAACTAAATTTGAGGAACAATAACATATTTCAAATCAATTGTTTCTCATATAAATCTTGGAACTATGACATCAAAGTATATATATATCTTAATAGTAATCTAAGTACATTGAATAAATATTACAATGTTGGTTCCATTTATATGTGTGTGTGTGTGTGTGTGTGTGTCACTAAAAAGAGTTCGGAAATCTAAATGTTTAAAACTAATTTTAGTACATTCACAAATATTTAATTTTTTATGGCTTTTATGTCAATTGTTGTCAAATAAACTAAACATGAGGAAGAAAGTCATATTCTAAATCTATTATTATTATTTCAAATAAATATTTTTTCCTATATAGAGTTTGTAAAAATAATCATATAAATTTCTTTAATATAAATAAGTAATGTACAACAATAAACACGTCAATAAGTTGAGTCTAGGTACAAATTTACTTGATGTTTGCCCCTGTGTGATTATTTTCTTCACATTTGATTATAGACTTAATTTTATATTTTTACTATGCGGTTATCTCATATTCAATTTTAACTTAACTTTCTTTAATAATGACACTAATCTATAATATTTTCCAGCTTTGGAATTGCCAAGACTTATAGTTTAAATTGGTTAGGATTGAAGATTGATACTATTAGTGTTTAAATTAACACTCTTTACAAATACTAGTAAGTTGCCCGTGTGATGCACGATGTACGGATAATATTACAATATTTTATATAAGATGGTTTTAGAAAATGTTGTACATATATTATAATATAATTGTTATAAAACTTTTATTGGAGCATTTTAATATTATATAATTAAAATTGATTAATATGACAACATAAATATAATGATATAAGAGTTAATATGGAAAATAAGAAGTTAGTAAAATGTTTAATCCCACATTAAAAATGAGAAGAATTATTTTATTCTTTTTAATTGTTATAATTAATGAGCTAATATATTTTGGACTAGATATTGGACTAGATACATGCTCAAGGGGAAGGTGAAAGGAGGAGGTCTCCCGAAAGCCTTATTTAGCTAGTTATATTAGGGTTAAAAATTAATGAGCTCTTTGCTTTTAGATTTAGTAAGAAAAAAGTAAGGCTAGTTGTTATACTCTTTTGTACTTTAGATTTAGATTGATTTTATAGGATTAATTAGTATTATGCCCATGCGATGCACGGCTTAATTAAGAAATTATATATAAATTTTTAAAAAAAAATATGTTTTTTGATAATATAATCAAATCTAATAAAAAAATAGTAAAAATATTTTCAAGAATTAAGTTACATGGAAAGTGTATATTATGTAACTTTTTTTTTTTTTTTGCAAAAAAGATATTGTGAAATATTTTTTAAAATATAATAAGTTTTAAATTTCTAAAAGCTCTTAGTATTAAAATTGTAATTATATATATATATATATATATGTATATATATATATATATATATATATATATATATATATATATATATAGCACTTGAAAATATTTCCATTATACTTGCTAACATGCATGCACAGTAGCAGAAGTGGTAATCATATATAAAATTCTTGTATAAATGACCAAAAAAAATAATAGGAGAAGAAGATAAGAAAAAAAATTATATCCATTTAGTAGACTTAGAGTTTTAGTTTAACTCAATTTCTCTTGGATTCAACTTAATGAGGTGTGAAAAATATCACGATTTTTTTTATTTTTTTATTTTTTACGTGTAGCAATAGGTGTAGTAATTTAAATGAAAAAAAAATAGATGAAGATGAAGATTTTGGATTGTAATCAAATTAAGAAGAAATAGATGAAGAAAAGAATTTGGGTTGTAATTAAATTAAGATTTTTATCAACTTCAAAATTTTAGAAGAAGAAGATAAGAAAAAAAATTTATCCATTTTTTTCTTTTTAAAATCTAAAAATCTAACAAAATTTCTTTAGTTTGGTGCTGCCACTTGACGCAACCACGACGTCTAAGTCCAACTTTTATTATATATAATATAATATGATATCTTAGCTTCTACTATTATATAGCAAGTTTTTTACGTGGCAAAACATGATTGATTTTAGGATTAATATCTTAGCTTCTACTATTCTCTTTTTATTATTATGGTTAGAAATTAATGAGCTCTTTAGCCTTGCTTATACTCTCATGTACTTTAGATTTAGTATATAAAAAATAATAATAAGGCTAGTTGTTAATTATACTCTCATGTATTTTAGATTTAGATTGGTTTTATAGGATTAATATGCTAGCTCCTGATGATGTGAAGAAAATCAGTAGGCTGGATGTTTCGGACTTGAAAGGACTACTGGTTGTCTTGATGGCCTAAAAAATGAAGAAAAGCAATCAAAGGTGACCGGGGTCGCCGGCCAAGAACCCTCCGATGGCAAAGTTAGTTTTTCTCTCTCAAATTTTGGAGTTCCAACTTTTTAGGATGTGTAAAAAACCTTCATGTGTTTGGTCTAAATGAGCGTTTATATAGTGTCTTAAAGACAGTTATCAAACTTGTAACCTCTCCTGGATTTGAGGAGGTGTGAGGGTTCAAAGATAACTTCTACAACTGCTTAGGAGTTACATACTTCTCACATAACGGTCACTGGAAGTTATGCGTGTAATAAGGAATTATAATACACACTCAGCAATTTTCCTAAGTGTCAGGGCCTCGTCCGAGGGTCCTTCAGTTGAGTATACCTCGCTTAGAAGGAAGGTTGTTCCCCTATGGATGACCTTGTTCAGGATGAGGTTTATGGCTTCCTTGGACGAGACGGGGCGGTTTTGCCCCTTGACTACGCGAACCTCGTCCAAGCTTCTTCCTACACGGACAAGATAGTTATGGACGAGGTTCCTACAATCCTTGCTTTACTAACCTTGTCCTGGACGAGCTTCATGGACAATGCTGGAGTTGGTATTTTATCATATCCCATCAGCTCCTACTATTATATAGCAATTTTTATACATGGCAGCACATAATTGATTTTAGGATTAATATCTTAGCTCCTCTTTCATTGATATTTTTGAGTTTGTTTTTGCAGGTAACAGGGAGCCCGATCTTTTTACTGCTGTGTTGTGGACACTATGGAATAAGAGGAATAACTTGCGCTTGGGCAAGCCTGCTCTCTCACTCGGCCAGGTGGTTGATTTTGCTCAAGACCGAATCTTGGAGAGAGCTTCTTGCAACGTGGTTTTTCAACAATCCCGACCCCATTAGGTAGCAACTTGGAAGGCACCGGATCAACATGCTTATAAAGTCAACTTCGATGGCGCGATTTTTGCAATGACTTGCTGGCTTGGGAGTAGTGATCCGTAATAACCAAGGACTGATCATGGCTTCACTTACTCAGCAAATACCTCTACCCATTTCAGTTATAGCGGTAGAAGTCTTGGCTGCACGGAGAGCATTGGAGCTTACACTTGAGCTTGGCTTCGACAACATCACTCTTGAAGGGGACTCTAAAGTATTGATCAAATCATTAAAGACGGGCTGCAACTCTTTGGCTCATTATGGTCACTTAACTACAGATATTCATATTCTTATGTCTTGATTTTCCTCACTTAGCTTATCTCATGTTAGGAGACATTGTAATGATTGGCACATGCCTTAGCTCGTCGAGCATCCTCTACCCCTGATATGTCTATCTGGATGGAAGAAATACCACCAGACCTTAACTTTGTATACATGGCTGATTTGAATGGCCTAAGCTAATAATATATTGCTATCTTGATTCTCAAAAAAAAAAAAAAAAAAAAGCTTCTACTAATATATATAGTAATGGATATTGATTACAAGTCTCTTTCTACGTATTAAAATCTCAAGCAGAGTACATTATCAACCAATCAGAAACAAAATGCATAATAAAACCACGAAGGTTTTGCTGTAACAAATCCAACTCCAAGTATGGTCTTCAACATAGCAATTGTATCTTAGTAATGTTTCAGTAGATTATTGCGCTTGAGTATATCACTTTTCTTTTTTTTTGGAGTATATCACTAAGTTAACGCTAATTACTTTGGTGACTTATAGAACTCGCTAAGTTCAATTTTTTTTTTTTTTTTTGGTCAGAGTTCAACGTTAAAAACTAATTAATCAGTAATCTAAATTGACAATATATTGGGGTATTATCATTTTAGGTATATAACGGACTTTAGGATTTTTCTAGTTTCTCTAAATTTTGAGCGGCCAAATATTTATGGCTTCCAATTTTGATAGTCTAATGATATTTCAATTTAGTGATTTATTATGGAATTAATTTACAGTAATAGGCAAACTGTGATTAATTTTCTTTAGTGGTAATATTTTTCCCATAGATATACTATCCATTTTCTACAACAGAACTTTGCATATATCTCTATCCTAAAAGGTTAAAAGTTTTTGTTACTTGTTTTGGGGGTTTGCTTGAAATGACAAGAGTTTGACATGAAAATTCAATGACAAATTGACAATATGGAGAATACAAAGGAACCTGTACAAAACCAGCTGAGCATATAAATTTTAAATTGGCTATATTTCTTATTTAATGGAAAGCTATTTAATAAAAAAAAAGTGAAGATCACTATAAGGCTGTTTTTAGTATTTTATCTGGACTATGTTGTGCTTACTATTTTGAGAGATGATGTGAATATTATAGTTTGTGTACTCCCTACATTTGGTTAATATGGAAACAATATTATAGCATAATAGCAAACCCTAGAGTACGTAATTCTGATAATATGAATGTTAATATTTGAAAGTTGGTGAGTTATAAATATTCTCATTTTGCTAAAAATCGACCTAAGCAACCCATTTCCTGCATGTTTAAAAAGTAGAGGAGAAAAAAAAAATGGTGTACAACGTTTCATTCTTAGATCACGTAATCAAGATGGTAGGTGGTCGTCTATACTGGCAAATATTTTTGCACCAAAGGCTCACTACAAAAAAAAAGGTTCTATAGCCGCGTTTTTAAAACGTGGCTATAGCTTGAAAAAACGTGGCTATAGGACGATTTGGTCTATAGCCGCGTTTTTTTAGGCCACGTTTTCAACCATGGCCTAAAGTGCGTAACTATAGGCCTGATGGGCCTATGGCCACGTTTTTGTAGCCGTGGCTATAGGTAGGACCAATGGCCACGTTTTTATAAACGTGGCTATAGGACATACTCTAGCTACGGTTTCAGAACCGCGGCCATAGCCACGTTTCAAAAACACGGCCTTAGACTTCTCAAAAACGCGGCTAATCTTGCTTCGGGCAATCAACAATTGCCCTATAGCCACGTTTTAAACGTGGCTATAGCCGCGGTTCTAGAACCGTGGCTAGAGTATGTCCTATAGCCACGTTTATAAAAACGTGGCTTCAGCCCATTACTATGGCCACGTTTTGAAAACGCGGCTATAACCGCTGTATCGTTTTCTGAATTTGTCTATAGCCGCGTTTTAAAAAAACGGCTATAGACTCTTTTTTTTTTTAATTTGTACACCACATGACAAATGCATTTACAAACGCTGCTATAAATTTTACAACGCTACTATAAAAAACCTGTCACACACACAATTCCAACTTCTTATTCCTGCAAAATTCCAACGCATGCAACAAAATAACAATCTCAAACCTGTCACAATCTCAATCAAGCTTTAAAGACTATGAAAAATTATCAACTTTCAAGGAATATGCAGTTGAATACAGCAAAAAAGTTGCAACAAGTATCAACATATGATTTTTCAACCATCCTCAACTACAAACATTACACAGCTGCTTCTAGGGGTTCCTTCCCATCTCCAAGCTCTTGTCTACAAGTGGATACCCTTGTTGCCTTCCAGGTAGAACACAGTTTATATTTCAATGGCACTACAAAAATATAATGGCAGTAGTTAGACAAGATTTGCAGCTGCATCTATAAATACAGACACTCTAAAATGTGGCAATGAACATTTGCTAGCCATAGAGACCATTATACTAGAGATAGCAAGCTTTACATGAAGATAAAATGTGGCAAATTGTGCCATTATCAACAAAATTACAAAACTACAAACCACCTACTTTAAAATCTTCTAATAATACTGCGTTCTTCATATACACTAGAACAAAGTTTTTAACTTCGAAGGGATCTAATAAATTGAAATTCCTTTGGTAAGCTCAAAGAGAAACAATAATAAGCAATGCAAGCAAAAAAAGACCCAATCCAGAAAACCCAATGGTCATCCCACAAACTGCCTCTTTGCAACAATGATGTATCTATAAATACAAACAGTCTAATGAGAATGGTTGGTAAAGTTAAACAACTTGTTACCCAATTCATGTTCATAATTCTAAAACAATTATAATTTATGCGGATAAAATTTGGTCTCTACAACTTTTTACCCAATTTATGAAATCAAAATCTTCCACATTCAATGAACCATATCCATATCAAAATAAATTAGATACACATTATCAGCAGATGTTGTCTCAAATCCTTGCACCTAACTAGAAACAACCCATTCTCTTCAATTCAAATGAAAATGAATGTGCAACTATTACTACAAGCTCTTTCAACCTTGTACCTCCTCTTCATCAAATTCCACAAACTTCTAAGTCCAACCACACCATTCAATAAACACAATATTGTAAAATAAAACCCTATAGCAATGTAGGAAGGTGGGAAAGATAGACATACCACAGCTAATCAGACTTGGACAGACAAGGCACGTCCATGTAGAAAATGTACTCCTTGGCAACATCAAAATGTCAAATGGAATGCTCAACACACGCTTGTTCTCATTGGACTCATGTTCCTACAAAGGAAACATCAATTTCTCAAAGCTCCCCGTGAAATTCAACAAGTGGTTCACCAAGTCCCCACTGATCCCAACACGGCTCATTTTTTCCACTTCTTAGCAACACACACGAATGCTCCATGAATTTCAACAAACACAACAACAAGCATTAGCAACTAACAGTGACAAGAGTCATACTACATAAACTGTTCTGTCAAATTATTGTTGATGTCACACTAATTACATTGATTTGCACATTAATTTGGAAACTATTTATAGTAAAATTGACATAGCTTCGAAGATTTTTATTTTTTTTGAAGCACTGCTAAGGTTTGCAACTTTTTACCCAATTTTTCCTAGTAAATAGTAAAAATTCATAGTTTCTCAGTTGTCATACACTCAAAACTTTGTTTATTAAATATAAATTCATTCCCTATGCATGTCTCTTCCTAGACAACGTGACAAGTATAAACTTCACTCATCACTCTTAAAAAAGCCCACTCGAAAGCAATACAAATTCCTTTGAATACCAAAGGTCAAATTCTTCCTAAACAACAACAAAAACAAATCTTTTCAAAGTGCCGACATACCTGCCACTTATGAAGGTACTGAGGCTGACCATGTCCTCTCTTAATGGTCCTAGTGCGCTCGAAAAGCCTGTCAGCAAAGACTCGACTTGCCATTATCAACATGAGCGCCGATTTTGGAAACTTTCCTATCCAACAAAATTACACAAATTGAACCAGCAAAAAGTACTAAAATAACAATAAAGAAAACAAATCAAACCACAAATTACGAAATGGTATTGTTCATATTTCAAACTTACAATGAGAATGCATGGCTTCACTATTTAATCTTCTTGGTCGTTCTTCTATGTTGTTAAAGCATCAATGTAGTTGTCTACATATACAAGAGATACAACAACAAGGTTTTTTGTTCACAAAAAATATTGGCCATCTTTGAATGGCATGATTGACCAGTGTCTAATATCAAAATAATAATAATGTCTACCATATTCCTTCATGAACAGCCAAAATATTGTCAATCTGTATATAATACAATATACAATCACAAAATACCCACGAAGAGTCTTCAGTTAGATGCAGCGTTACCCTTAATACATTAAACACATCGTATTATTTCTAACGTAACAATTCATTGCAATAAACCATTATTTTCTTTAAATTAAATTAAACACAACATTTTTAGTACCTGAGACTGCAACTGTAAAGCACTTATAAGTGGGCATAACTCACGTAACATGTCGCCCATTGTTTTCATCACCTCTGCCATTTGTTCGCTATGCTTTGTTTCTGATTGGGCAATTGTTGAGGTGAGTTCCGTCTTATGCTGCTCATGTAACTCCGCAATTTGCTCCTGATGCCTCTGATCTACCTGGGCAAGTTGGTCCCTCAAAGTTTGGTGCGAACTTTCCAATTCAGTCATTCTATGGGCTGTTTCGATGGACGACGATGGAAGTGTGTAGCAATAACAGTTGGACCCATTTCTTCCTGATGGAGTTGGTCCAAAACCCACCCCACGAACACGTCCAGAGCGTTCTGCCCCCATCACTTGGGCAAAAGCATCATCCTTTGACCATAGGATTCCTTCGCATCGTGATCCTTGTAGTGCACTCCCACGATTTAAAATTTCATTCATTTGTTTCTGTTATCACACAATAGTGAATAACATAGTACTTGCTCTAAACACTTCACGCACAAAATACAAAAGAAATAAGTTACGATATACGACTTACAATCTTCTCCCCCACATCAGGAGTAACAGGATGCCCTTCTTTGGTGCTGTATACTTTCGCAAAAAGCACGACACGCTCCACTACCTACCCAGTTTCTTTTGCCTACATATTCAACATTCTCATTACAATAGTCAAAATTTATGTTGGTGATATGAAGCGGCAATCGACAACCAAACTTAGCAAATGAAATTTCACTCATAACATGCAGTATAATGTATACACAAAATAAAAACAATTACATTATTACGTTCAAGAAGACAAGTTTTGTTATCTTTATGCAAATGCTTAGTTTGAAGCGGTTTTGGTCCCTATCTTTATGCATAGAAGCCAGCTTTGGTGTTGTATGTCATTGCCTAATTCCTTGACCAACATGTAAATATACATATATGACGACTGTTTATAGAGAAGCAAAGTGTAACAGATTAAAAAAAAAGAGTAAATATTACACACATTATATATTCATTGAAATTATTAATACACTCAAGTTGTATGGTTTGTCATTGAATCAATATTATGTAAAATGCATTCTACACTCAGAATTACACCGTTGTAGTATAAAATCTAAGTTTCTAAATAAAAATAAATGACAATGTACACAACTTGAATGATGCATATTCCTTAATGGTTCATCAACTTTAATACATTCCTCCAACTCAACTATGACAATCATTTTTTCAAACAAAATTTTCTTTTAATATGTTACAAGGAAAGACAGCACTTAATGGTTCACTTATTCTTACTTTGTTTGTAGGAAAATGGTTCACAAACATATTTTGAAAAAAGTAAGTTGTATCCTTGTGTCAATACTCATATCTTGTGCAAAGTGTAACAAATAGGTGTATTTTGATAGTACATTCATGCATTGTTTTTTTTTTTCCCCTTCCATGCACAAGTTAAATCAGCTTAAATCTATTATGATGCAAGTATGAGTTTTGTAATCAATCGTGTGATAGCCATGTTTATCAGTCAAAACCACCAACTAGGCATCCTACAATTGTACCTTAAACATAGTCACACATTATCACTCTGCATTAATCGCTCCTATGTGTTGTATGCATGCACCTACCAAACATATGCATGCCAATTGTATTGGAGTTGTCCACTTTCAACCTATTTAGTTTTCCACAGAGAATGTAGGAAAGGAAAGCACATTCAAAGAACAACCGATCGCTATATACCAAACCAATATAGCAAGTTCACAACGTGGCAAACATAGTTCTTAATGAAATCACTAATTAAGAACAGGAAACACCACAACAAATGTGTATTCACAGTCATGAACATGCAAAAAAGCCAAGTCTTCCTTACCCCAACATTGTGCTCTCATTTGCATCAACATGAAACCTCACATGGTCCTCTGACCGGACATTTTATTACGGAATTTTACTAATGAGACAAGCAAGGCTAACAATTCCATATTAATTCACACAAAATGCTCAAGATTCTTCTGCAAATTAGTTTCATCAAATTCTTTATATTCTTTACATTTGAATCTAAAATTGTACAATTTTAAAACCCTAGGTAGTTGTTATATAATGCATTTCTTACCATATCATCTACAGTTTGGGCAAAACTTATAGGCCCTGATCTTGCGATCTCCTTCTATTTACCACGACTTCTTTTGTTCGTACTACTTAATGTCTACGAACAAAAGAAAACAAAAAAAAACATTAGGGTGTCCATAAACTGTACTCAGTAAATTCAAATACTCCATCATATCTATATTACCACTAACAGATAAAATAGCAAGAATATTTTCATACCCGCGTGTCTTCATGAAACCAGTAGTCAACTAGCTGAATAAACTGCTGCTCGTCAGCCCAATCTGGTCTACTTTGAATGACATCTGCTCTCGACGCATCATCTTTGTAGCATTTCCTTTTCAACTTGCCCCGTCGATTCCTCCTCAATTCCCCTAGCTGGTGCATTGCCCAAGTCATTTGATCAGCTGGTTGGATAATTTCTGGGTCAATGATCCACCGTTTCTGCAATGCAAAAATTGAGTTAGCATAGTACAATAGTCCACCCTACTAAAAAATCAGAGACTTACCACACACACAATTATACCTAACAGTTTAAATTAGCTTAATTTGATACTACCTCAATTTCCGTCCAACAATCTACTTTGTTGCTAGTCGGGACATGCGTCCAAGTAGTTGGCACAAATGGGCAGTAGACGTGGCTGAGGCAAAAAATGCCCAACCACCTTTTGAATGTTTTTCCGCTCTCCCCAATTGGTTGGCCGCGTGCATTTAAGTCACATTCAATTTTCATGTTAGGTGGAAGACTCCATATTCGCGTAAGCAACGTATTTCCACGCTTTTTACGCAAATTATTGGATGCTGGGGTTTCTTGAACTACATCATCTGCACATTCAAAAACCACCATTACGGATGAAATTTCGAAGTTCACAATTACAGAAGTTACTGTATATAGCTCAAGTGCTCAAGTAACATGAATATGCTCTTGGTAAATGTGGACATTTTCATACTATATTATTACTTAATCTTTTTTTTCCCATTCATTTTGTTAATTTACTTATTACTCAGTACAATAAGTGAATTAACAAACTTCATATTTTCAAAAATTCAAAAGAACCAATGGGCAGCCTATTGTTGTTGGCTGAAGAACATAATAAAAACCATGTAAACGAACCATGGTAATAATTAATATTAATATTAAAGGAAATTTGTACACTAAAAATTCAAATTGTCCCTAGACATGTAAACTACCTGGGGGCTGCGTCACATCATCATCACTTGCATCCCCTCTTGCCTGATCAGCCACAAAGGCAGCGTCCAGCTCCTCCTGCACGCTCTGTCGTGAACGTCCATTTCCTTCACCAATTTGAACCACCCTTAATCCACGATCCCTGGCTGCAGCCAACAACAACATAATTATGCATCTAGTAATAAATATGAAACGTTACATTTGAAGACGTGTCCACTACCTGGGGGTTGTGTCCCATCAGCACTTGCATCGACTCTTGCCTGCTCAGCAGTACAACTCGCCTCCAACTCCTCCTCCCTCCTCTGTCTCAAACGTGACTATCCTTCGCCAACATGAATAAACTTCAATGTACGTTTCCTTCCCATTCCTGCATTCAACAACTTTAGAACACAAAGAAAATGTTAATTATAGACAACAATCAATTGCTTACAATGCAAGTGAAAAACACAAAGTAAAATAACTCATTTTAATATCTAACAGCATATACAACCCACATATCAAAGTTTAAGAGCTTTTCTTTGCCAAACACTTTAACAACAATGAAAGGAAAACCTAACACCACACGAACATCTATCCAAGTTCATAACAAATGAATTTCAAATCCAATAGTGAGCAGGAGAAGGAATTAGATGCATAATAAGTAAAAATTTAAGGAATTAACAACATTAATGTTTCATTGACAAAGAAATCAAATACTACACAGGCATTCCAACAAATTCAAGATGGCATACATTTTCATTAATAACTGTAAAAATCCAAACACATAATACACCACTAAACTATTACACTACTCATCGTCGGTGTACTCGTCCTCGTTGGCATCTTCATTGTTGGACTCATCATCAATAAACTCACAATCGTCTAAGTTGTCCACTTCATGAAGATCTCTTTGAGCAATGATAGAGGCATCAATTGTCATTCCCTCTACATCATCCCGAGCCCAACCAAGGTTGCCACTGACAACCTCATTACTACTTACATTGTACGGAACATTCTCAGAAAAACTATATGTGTCATCCTCGTCACGTTGGGGACCAACACCGGCATCAAAGACATCCCTAGCTTTAGTTTTGACAACAACATACCAATCCTTCTGCCTTTTGTCTTCCACATAATACACTTGTGTAGCTTGAGATGCCAAGACATACGGTTCATCTATCATTTCATCCCCACCATGTATGAAGTGTGTAAAGTTCACCATAGGAAACCCAAATTCATCAGTCTTATATCCTCTCCTATTTTGGTCATCAACCCATTTACACTTGAATAACACATGTTTGATATTCTCAGAATAATTCAACTCGATTATATCACTTAAAACACCATAGTATGTAATGCCACCATCAGTAACGACACTAACTCCACTATTTTGCGTTTTTCTGTTTACCTCATCTTTGACACTCCTAAATTTTAAGCCATTTATGACATAATGCTTCAGCCACTTTACATAATTATATGGCCATTTGGACAGTGCAGCAAGGGTATCACTAACTCCCTCCCTTTCCCTATCAGCAGTAGTCAATGACATCACCTAACATATCAAAACAAAATTATTCATATTAGTACATCACAGCATAGTGTTACAAGTTTAAGAAGTTGAAACTATCATACATACGTGACACCTAAACCAACTACAAAAGTTCTCCATGTGGTGCTTGTATATAATGGCCTCGGATATACGATGGTGGCCTTTTCGGAGTTTGTCCTCCATCAATCTTTTGTGCATCCTGTGCAGGCAATTGTATTAGGGTTAATAGACCTAATGTACAATGGATTGACGTGCACTCATATTGGAATATGCAGTACTTACTCACGAAAGTGGTTGATGTTTTCAGAATTGAATAAAACATAGTGATGGGCTTGGGTCCATTCTCTATTGCTTAGTGTCACGATTGAAACAACCCCTGTTGACTCCTCAATCGTCCTGGTCGGTCGATTGAATATAGTTTCAACTCCTTCCATATATCGTGAACAAAATATTAAGCACTCCTCTACTATGTATCCTTCAGCAATAGACCCTTCTGGAGCAGCTCTATTTCGTACGTAAGACTTAAGGCGTCCGAGGTACCTATAAAGGAATATTAAGATTAATGATTGGCCATGATTATTCGAACGCGCACATGAAGTTCATAGTTGATCAATAATATTACATACATCTTACCTCTCAATGGGATACATCCACCAGTAGTGCACTGGACCACCAATCTTGGCTTCAACAGCTAAGTGCATGACCAAATGTACCATCACTGTAAAGACTGATGGAGGAAATATCTTTTCCAATTCACACAACGTCATTGCAATGTCTGCCTCAACAGTCGCAATATCTGAAACACTAAGGGTTTTGGAACAAATTTCTCTGAAGAAGCAAGCTAACTTTATCAAAGGCCTAGTTACATGAGATGGCAAAGACCCGCGTAATGCTATGGGAAAAAGTTGCTGCATCAAGATGTGATTATCATGACTCTTCAAACTAGAAATCTTGCGTTCTTTCATATTCACACGGCGTGAGATATTGGAAGCGTACCCATCAGGCACTGTTACATCCTTCAAAACTTGCAAGAAACCATCTCTCTCCGATGAACTCATATGAAAACAAGCGGGTGGTATAATATACTTATCATCACTTCTTCGTTGTAGGTGAAGTTGAGTCCTTATCCCCATGTCCGCCAAGTCAAGGCGTGCCTTATAATTATCCTTTGTTTGATCCTTCAAGTTCAACAGTGTGCCAAGTATATTGTCCATCACATTCTTCTCTATATGCATATCATCAAGATTGTGTCGCAACTTGTGATCCTCCCAATAAGGCAAGGTGAACAATATACTTCTCTTCTTCCAACCACTTTGATCTGCCTCCCCTCTCTTTCTTTTATTGTAAGCAAGTTGACATTTCCTTCCCAGACAATGTCCAACTAAATGTTCAGTGTCCGGAATAATTTGTGACGCGACTGGTGGTACAGGAGCCAATTGCGTATCATTAGATCCATCGAATAACATACCTTCTTCTTGAAAATTGTGGTCAAGATCCAACCATCGTCTATGACCCATGTAACAGAATTTATGGCCATTTTTCAAATACCAAGAGTCGGTCTCCGTGGCACAAGAAGGACATGCCAACCCACCTTTGGTACTCTACCCCGACAAATCTGTGTATGCAAGAAAATCATTTACAGTTCACATCAATACTGCACGCAATTGGAATATTTCTTTTGAAGATGCATCATATGCCTGTACTCCAACATCCCATAACTCCCTTAGTTCTTCTACTAATGGTTGCAAGTACACATCTATTGCAAGCCCTGGTGAGGTAGGACCAGGAATAACCTCTGATAGAATCAAAGATGACCGTTTCATGCATAGCTAAGGTGGGAGATTGTAGGGGACCAACATGACAGACCATGTACTGTGACTAGTACTCATAATTCCAAAGGGGTTGAACCCATCCGCAGCTAATCCAAGTCTGACATTACGAGGGTCAGACGAGAACTCTAAATGCTTAGTGTCAAACATTTTCCATGCCTCGGAGTCAGCAGGATGCCGCATAACCCCATCATCAGTACGACCATTAACATGCCATTTCATAGAACTAGCCAAATCGGGTGAAAGAAATAGCCACTGCAATCTTGGCTTTAAAGGGAACCACCGTAGGATCTTTGCAGCTTTCTTCTTTCCCTTATTGGATGAAGCATTTTTACTAGCAACAGATGCCTCATTTGTTTTCCACCTTGAAGCAATACAACAAGGACACTCATCGAGGTTAACATTGTCCTTCCAAAATAGTATGCAGTCATTGGGACAAGCATGAATCTTCTCATAACCCAAACCCAAGTCTCGGATTATCTTCTTAGCCTCATAATGGTCTTTTGGCAACTTGGCATCTAAAGGAAGTAAATCCTTCAAAACTTGAAGCAACATAGTAAATGACTTGTTCGTCTAACCACACAGAGTCTTCAACTGGAACAACACAACAATGGCTGAGAAAATGCTAAATTTTGTACAACCTTCATATAAAGGTTTGTCTACATCATCTATCATCTTGTAAAACTTATTGGCCTCATCATTCAGCCCTTCAGCGGCATGTTGCACAGTTGGACCTTCTTCCATTGGTTCGGGTGCCATTTCATGCGGGGGGCACAAATCATGCAACATCCCACGAAATTCACCATATTCATTTAGAGTTTCTTGCACATGAGAGCTCTCACATACGGTAGCCGTCGTAGCAACCGCCGATTCCCCATGAAATTTCCAAACTTTGTAATTGTTAAGCATCCCCGAACCCCAACAATGATCACGTGCCACATTTGGCAGTACTGAAATCAAATTCACACATTTCACACAAGGACACAAGATCTTCCCATTGCGCGCAGATAGAGAGGCAAATTCCATGAATTTTGCTACACCTTCAAAATATTCCCTTGAACCCCTCTTCTTGTCCATCCAACTTTTATCCATTGCAGCACAATATTTACAGATTTTAACCTACACCAAGATTTGTTACTAAGAAGGTAATAATTATTATATATAATATCATTTGTGATTTGTTAAGAACAAACATACCCAAGTATGCTTAAATTTTGTTAGAACACATAACACTTATCGTAGACGCGTATCAGTGTGATAAGTTCTAAAAATAGTTAAGCATAAGTGTTTTACAAAAATATATTAACAAATACCCAATTAATGTAATTGTAGTAATTATTACTTTCGTAATAAATTTTAACTCTGTCATACCATGATGCTTAAATACTTGGGTCATTGGTGAAAAGTGAGTTCAAAAAATTTTGGATGCAAGAGTGTCATGTTGGTTTCATACAAAATATGTGCTTCAAAATGACCTATATGAACGTAATCCATCAACAATGCCTAAATAAAGGACTCATGTTGTTTGCTTTCTGTTTTACACAGTGTCATCATAGAAGCAAATAATGCAATCACACCCAATGAATGAGAAAAAGTTGCAGGTGTTGAAAAGGAAAGTAGTTCATACCATCTATTATTTGCATCAAGATTTGATTGAAAATTTTTCAATCTTTTACTCCATGATTAAGTAAATTAGTTAATTAAAATTGCATAAGATAGGCACACTAGCTCCACTAGGCTACTACAAAGCTTATAGAACAAAACATCAAACAAGCAGGTGGTGTGCATTTTTAGAACAAATCATCAAATGTTGTTCAAAACTCCCAAATGCAACAACCAAAAGCAGATCTCCCACAAACCATTATATATCCACCAAATGAAGGAAGAAGAAAAAGAACTAACCTCGAGTTGCTACAGTTTATCAAACAAACAATAGGTTGCTGCAATTTATCAAAAAAACCTCAGATTGCTGCAGTTTACCAAAAAACCCTCAGGTTGCTACAATTTAAAAATAAATAAATAAATAAAACCTCAGGTTGCTGCACTCAATGAGTGAAAGAGACTCAAGCATCTCCAAAACTATGAAATATGAACTTGGAAAACTCAATCAAATTCAAAAACTAAGCAGTAATCGTGTTTATTATATTATAACATTGTGCTTATAACTTGTACTCTTATTATATTTTAATTACTATCTACTGATTAAACTTTTTCAACATATATTAAATCATAATCTAATCATCCAAAACCAGGATCTTTTGACAATCTCCAATAAAAGTTTAGTTTATTTTTAGTATTTTTATAACTAAACATGTCTTTTTGTTTTAAAGATACAATGACAAGTGGTAATGAATTTTAATCTCTACATTTTATTTAGTTAGTAGATAATGTGACAACTTCTCATTAAAACATGAGGAGATTTCAATTAACAATATACTAGAGACAAGCAAAACCCCTCCAATAACTCAGTTTAACTTTTTAGTATGATTATACCTAGCAGTAATAGAGAAATCTCACAATCATTCATTATTCAAATTAGGTAAAAGCTAAAGCCAACCTGAGAAAGGAAAAATTCTAGACTTGAATTTCAAGAGAAACTTCACAATATTTTTGGGGTTGTCCTTAACTTTCATAACCCACTTGCATTTATATACATACAAAGGAAGCTTTTTGTCCCCAAAAGTATTGGTTTCACAATTAATATAAGAAAAGGTCCCCTTTTCATGTCAATTTTCATGCATGGGTGATGGGTCCGGGCTACATCAATAGGCCACATGACTTGACAATGGAGGCAAGCAAGCAAGCAAGCAACGTCATAATGAGCTAAAGTTGTGTTCTACAAGTGCCCTTGCAAGAAATTGAAAAAACGGGAAGGAAATTAAAAATATAACTTTAGTCATGATTGCATGTGCTTGAAGAGAAAGTCCAAATTTAAAGAGAATTTTTCTTTGTGAGAGAAAATTTCTACTAACATGTGCAATACATGAGTCATGATGATAATTGCCTTAATATGAGTACTCCCTTTGCATGTAAAACAATACATGGTACTATCTAAATGAGAAATTTATGAGCCATTCTTTCATATGAATAGAGTGCCAATTAGCCATTCCAATCCTCCTTCATATATCCCAATTGATATATAAGCTTTAATAATATATATCAATTGTATGTACACAAAATTAAACACCATACATATGGCATCTACGATGCCTCAATTAGCAGATTCAAATTATTATTTGCAAGACCTATTAATAATGCATCTATTATACCTTCATATACATATATTATTCCTCTAGCAAATCCAAATCCAAATATATATAGGATACAATGTTATAAGCACATTATAATTATTAAGTTAAATTTACTCTAACTGAAATTTCATTTCCAAAGTTCTAAAAAATTTATATTGCTATTTAATCAAAGTCTATAACTAAATTTTTTTAAATCCTAAAAGAAATTTCAATTTCCAACTTTTAATTATCTTTAATCATTTAATATCATTTATAGTTTGGATTAAAAAAAAATCGGTTTTAGATAAGAGACTTCCTTCATATATATATTTCTTAAGGTTATTATTTCTTTATACATATTAAAAATTTAACACTTTTTCATGATATGTATGAAAGCTATTTTATTTCTTGATAATTCAATAGTTACAACAATGGGAGTGAAGAGTGAGAGGGGGTTTTGAATCATAAATGTTTCCATTTGAAAAACTAAGATTTGTTAGTTGAGTTTTGAATCATAATTCAATAGTTTCAATTTTATTCAAACTACTATAAAAGAGAGACAATCCACCTTTCAAGCAAATTTTATGACCACTAGTAGATTACCCTTATTGAACCAAAAGGACTCACTAGAACAAATAAAAAATTTTGCAGCCGCATGAGCAGAAAAATTACAAGTCCTCTTAAAGCCAACCGAAAAAAAATAAAAAATAAAAAAAAATAAAAACATTCTCTTAGAACTATTGTTAGTTGAGTTACAAAGCTTTTAGCTTACAAAAACTATTGTTGATTTTACAAAACACGTGAAATGCAATAACATACATTGATGCATACCACTCATATATATATAAACAAAGAGAAAAAATATAATGGTCAGGAACTGGCGTAAAAGGTGTGATTTACGCCAGCCAATCCTGACCTACCACGTCACTTTCTTTTTTTCTTTTTCTTTTTTCAGCAGAAAAAGATTAAGCTTAAGCCTCTCGTCTCTTCTCTCCTCCCCTGATCTGTCCATCTCTGAGTCAAACCCACGACCTCCATTCTCTCTTGGCAGTACACAGTGGTGTAGTGAAAGCAGGGTTTTATGAACAGCAAAACAAAAGTAAAGATTTACTTGCTGCAAAAGTAGTAGGCCATTTTAGTTGTACTACTAAACAACCCACAAACAAAACTCTCAGAACCAAGAAAGAGAGAGCTTTAAAAATTGGAAACAAACAACATGTTCAAAGTGAAGAAAAGCTATTTGAAGCTTCCTAGAAGCTTTAAAAATCTCAAACAAGCATAAGTTTTCTCTCTCTCATTTTTTTACATGAGGCTCAAAATGAATAAAACTTGCGTAAAATTAAAAGAACAGAAACTCCTCCCATGGTTTATAAGAAAATTAAATCATTAAAGTTCCAGCTAAAATAATGTTTCAGAGTTTATTTTAAACCAAAAACAATGGGTGAAAAAGTGCGCTCCAACATTTTGTGTAATTAAACTATGGGATCCATTCAAATCCATACCCTTGATAGCATCCACTATTACCCATGCTAGATGTAATATCACTGCAGCTTGGATAAGTTCAACTTTTGAAAGTTCAACCACAACCTTACCTGAGAAGTGAGAAGAATGTAAGATTTCAAATGTCAGTATTTTTTTCAAGCAATAAAATGCTGTGTAAAGATACAAAAAAAGACAGAAAAGAAGACTTAATAGAGAAAAAAACTCACCACCCCAGCAAAAGCCTGCAGCCCCAAGTGAAGAAGCACCTTTACTTTTCAAAGTTTCAATTATTGGCTTGGGCTCTTCAAATCCTTTATCCTATAGAAATAAGTATTGAGCTTCAGATACTATTAGTGCAAACTAAAAATTGCATAGCACTTAGTACCAAATTGTAATATCGTTGGATCTAAAGCATGTTACAAACTGTCCAGCTTTACAATTACAATCATTTGCAAGTTAGACTACAAAATTGGGTAAAAGAATCAATTGCATGTTACAAACTGTCCAGCTTTTTATTAGTAGTAGAATCAATTGCATGTTCGAATTTGGCCTCAATAAATCAAGTGAAATCCTTCATCTAGATATTCTAGTATCAAGATAGATGATATGTTTTTTATAGGTGAGAATTAAGATAAATAACAATTACACATATACACATAACTCCAAAAAAATAAAATCATTTATTGAAGAAGCTCAAAAATGTAAATTTTGCCAAACAAAACATCACATATAATGCATAAGCTCATGTCTACATAACTTTTGAATCATCCAAGTGCAGCAACATTAGAAGCAACCTTTAGGCTTCTTTCCTATTTCAAGTGTCTCCTAAACAAAGTCCTTTTTCCTTCTAAGTTCTTTTCATCATTCTACAACATAAAAATCACAGTCAACATGTATACATCTCATAAAATCCGTAAGCCTTGTTCCTTTTTTTATAAGGAAAAAAATTCCTTCACCCTTCTTAGTTTGACTACAGAGAAATCAAAGTGAATAAAAAACTTTTTTTTTAAATTAATAATTTAAAACTAAAAGGTCAAAGTTTATTTCTTTACGGTGTTTCACATAGAGTGGATACAAAACCATGTTTTTAATAAGAGTTCAAGCTAATTTCAAAACACAAACAGGTCCAGTTTAATATAATGCAGCAAGAACCTTTGAGAATGAAACTACTATATACTGCAAATAATTGGAAACTTGTAAATGCATAACCTCAATCATGATTATCATGAATGAGCTCTAAAGTATAAACTACCAAATAAAATTGAGTGGCATCATTTTAGGATAATAAACTATACTGCATTAATTTTTTTTTTTTTTACTTAAAAAACATTCCATTGACAAATTGAAAGTACTCAAATAAAACTTTCATGCCCAAATTCAGAACTATTGATTCAAAATGTAACTATAATCATTCATGTTGACTTTTAAAAGTTCTACAAAATGACAATGTTACAATAGCAAACAAAGAAGCAATGTCACCATGATACCCTCAACTATATAGATTTTTGTCCATTTGCATAGTCCATCATGTGATTGTTTTATCATTGTAGCAGCCATCATTAACAGTTTAACACACACACACACTCACACACACACATATACATAGTGAAACTAATAGTAGCCAATTAATAAAACAAATAAAACAGCTATATAAAGATGCTTGAATTCCAAACATACTGAATAAAAACCCACAATAATTCATAATTTGATTCATACAATTTTTCAGTAACAAACAAAAAAAATCATTATTAGTATGAGAATGAAGATAGCTTCACCTTGCATAATTAGCTAACATTACAACAACCCTATTTAGATTGGCTGGAATGAAATTTAATTTTCACTAATGAATTCCTGGCAACAAAGTATAAAATATTAAAATAGCAACAACTAAAAGTTTGTTGCTATGAAATTTGGAGTTAGAAGATTGCATAGCAAAGATCACTTGATAAACTCTGTTTCAAAAAATAACATAAAAAATGCCAACATTAAGATCAAATCAGGACACAACTAACAGCCCTAATTGTTTTAAGAGGACTTGCAATTATTTGCACAAATATACCCTTTATAATAATTCCTAAACCAACAGCATCAGTATTTTGCAAAAAATGAACAGCCCACTATACTTTAAATCATATAGCATGTGGGGGATTCCATCTACTCATACCCGGCACTGATAATAAATTAGTTTTGCAATCTAATTGTGATAGCCACTACTATGGTGGTAGAATGTTATAAGTTAAGGGGAAACAGGGACCTTTTATTCTAGTAATAATATCTCTCTATTTTTCCCCCCACAAACTATAAACACTACCCTTTAAACAAATAATGCATATCAATTAAAATCAATCTCAGCCATCATATACAGTTAATAGAAGCATTCAACTTTTATATTTGATAATTAAAATCATAATTTTGTTATCACATAACCAAAAAAAAAAAATAGAATTGATTATAAATTATATCTTACCACTTTGCCGAACACTTTGGGTAATGGGGTTGCCTCTATTCTCTTCTCATGCGATGAAGAACAATTACAGCCTACTGGTTTCTGTTATTCATTTCAAACATTCCACCATCAAAAATATATCTTGTAAAAAAAAATAAAAAAAAAAAAAAAAACAGAACAGGGTCTCTAAAAATTAGAAGAAGAGAGACAAAGACATACTTGGTAAGGCCAACCAAATAAAGTGTGAGACTAAATCAAAACCTTAAAAAAACCGAATCTAACCTAATTAGGTAAATCAAAACCAGCCAACCAAAATATGCAAAACTAAATATTAATAAACGTCCAAATTTTATTTTAAAAAAAAACCTGAAGACATTCTACAAGTGCTTATCTCCATGCATGTGTCTTGTAGTGTATCTCCATGCATGTTTAGTAGTGTTTTGTAGTGTATCTCCATGCATGTGTCTGGTTAATTTAATTGTTGTCTGTATAAATCTATTGGTATATATGGTAAAACCATTTTGTTTATATCATTATAGCCATTTAATTTTTTTTGAGAAGATCTTAGCCATTAAAGAGGTCCAATTAAAAAAAAAAATCCAAACCATGGGTGCTCTTTGGTTTTTTTATTTTTATTTTTTTATATTTTAGAAACAATAATGAGAGATAAAGAGAGAAGGAAAAGAAAATCAACACGAAAAATTTTATATGGTTCAACAATATTTCTAAAGTTTCATATTTATATTTTCTCAGACAAAAATCCTAAACCTTAATATAGGTCACCATCTGACTATCTTCAATTCCAAAAATAAATAAGCCACCATCCTCGACAGCATTTTCAATATTGACGAATAATAAATTTCCCATTATATATATTTCCACTTCACAAATCATGAGTTTCACAAATCATTTAGTATAATTTATTGTAGGATTTTTTTTTTTTTTTGATAGGTATTGTAGGAAATTTAAGTAGCAAGCATTCAGATGTGTAGCTTATAACTCATTGGCCTCATGGGTAATCAATAATCAAAGTAAAATTTGCTCCAATAATTTCGAGGATTTTTTAATTAGCTAATACACTCACTTCCACGAGATGCCACTGTATGAGAGTTTTAACCTATCATATAGTAATCACTACTAGTAGATTTATACAGACAACAATGAATCTAATATTTTAATAATAAAAAATTGGAATAATGCCTTTAAATCAGAATCATGATGCCCAAATTTGTGTTTTTAGTCTTTTAGATGATGTTCATGCATGCAATACTATATCAGAATTAAAATAATTTACACTTACCCATCAATTATAAATCAGTTTATTCCATTATTTAATCAAGTCAAACTTTATAGTACTTGATTATTTATTTATTTATTATTGGAACAGTGTTGGACATAGATCAGTTTTTGACTTTTTTCCCTTCCAAAAGGGCATTGACATATTACAGTATACATGAAGCTGTAAATTAAAGCTGTGATGGAAGATGAAGCCAGTTCAAACTATTAATGGTGAGCATTTAGTAACAGCGGACCCCCTTAACTAGATTCATCTACTCCATGGTTTTGTAATGCAAAAGTTTGGCGGGACTATTGAACAAAGATAGCATTGGACCACAGAACCATATGGTAAGGCCAACCAAATAAAGTGTGAGACTAAATCAAAACCTTAAAAAAACCGAATCTAACCTAATTAGGTAAATCAAAACCAGCCAACCAAAATATGCAAAACTAAATATTAATAAATGTCCAAATTTTATTTTAAAAAGAACCTGAAGACATTCTACAAGTGCTTATGTTATGTATTGTGCGGCAATTCTACAATCCAATGAAAGAATAAAGGAAATTACAATGAAGTGTAAAAATCACATGCCCAAACCTAAGCCTAAACCAAAACCAATTCAGATAAAAAAAAAATTTCACCAATTCCATATTAATTTTTCTGCCATTCTATTCTATTTGAGATCATAATCACCTTAAACCCAAAATTTGGAAAAAAATTACTGTTAGTCGAAACCCTAAACCCAAAATCGAAACCCTAAACCTAAAAGCAAAATCCTAAACCTAAAATCGAAACCCTACAATCACAAAATCGAAACCCTACATTCACAAAATCGAAACCCTAAACCTAAAATCAAAACCCTAAACCTAAAATCGAAACCCTACAATCACAAAATCGAACCCTACAATCACAAAATCGAAACCCTAAACCTAAAATCAAAACCCTAAACCAAAAATCGAAACCCTAAAACAAAAATGGAAACCCTAAAACAAAAATCAAAACAATCAATTTAAAAAACTTACTGTTAGTTGGCCTTATCAGTGTCTTGAGTGAGATTGAGAGTTGGAGAGAGAGAGGGAGAGACCCAAGGCAGCGCCGATGTGTACGATCAGTGGTGGAGATTCGGTGCCTTAGGGGTTTTTTTTATTTTTTTGAGGGTAAGGCTTTTTGCCGCCGCCTCAGACTTTGGTGCGGGTGAGGGTGGAGGCAGTGCCGCGGCGCTTGGTCTGGAGGTCAGTGACGATGCCTTGGTGAACGACGGCACGGGCGGTGTCGGGTAGGGAGGATTGAGTTCAAGTTGGGTCTTGAGGGAATCGGGTTAAAAGGGCTTTAGACAAAGCAAGGCTGTTTTTTGGGCTTCCACGATTTTTTCTAAACTATTTATAGTAGGGTTTTTAGCCCCGTTTTTCCAAACGCAGCTTCAGGATTAACTATGGCCGCGTTTTTGAACAAACGAGGCTTTAGGACAGACCTAGAGCCGCGTTTTAAAAACGCAGCTTCAAGACATAATTAATATATATATATATATTTCAGATGGGTCTAAAGCCGCGTTTTAAAAACGCAGCTTCAGCCCATTCCAGAAAAACGCGGCTGGAGAACCAAAAAACGCAGCTACAGAGTTGGGCTTGAGCTGTGTTCAACACACGTGGCCATAATATAGGTGCTGTGGGTGCGTTTCTCAAAAACGCGGCCCAAGTCGGGTCCTAGGCCGCGTTTTTACAAACGCGGCTGAAAAAAACGCGGCCTAAGACCTGCGTGTTTTGTAGTGGCTAGCAGTGGAATGTTGTTGTTATTGGTATATCACCAGGTTGATGGTATTACTGCAATGCAATAAATATGTCTTGCAATAATAAATTTTGAATTAATTAACTCTACCTCAAATTGTATCTACTCAAATTCTCCTCTTATCACCAGGTTTATAATAATGTTCAATTAATACTCATTTTCATTGTTTTAAACTTTTTGGCATGCACTGATCAGTAGTCGAAACCTTTCCTAATGTTTGATTGCAGTTCTACTGTTTCTTCCTTGTTTTTGGTTTTACACCTCCAAAACATTGTCTTGTTGCGGGGATAGCTTGCCAAAATACTTCATTTTCAATAGACTTTGTTTGATTAATCATTTTGTTCTTTAGTAATCTTTTAAGAGATTCTTTGGTAACAACAACAATTAAGTTATAGTTCCGAATTTTTAGATTGGTTACGGATCATCATATAATTTTTTTTTTTGTATATAATGATCATCATATAATTCAATGATATAAATTATAAAAATAGATAAATCATCTAATTACTTCTCTGCATTACATGAAAATCATACAAAAGCAGTAGATTTCTGGAATTATAGTTCAGCGTGGATTAGTCCTATACTAAATAGTAAATACAAAGTGCAGTTCTAGCAATTTACACATTCAAGCAATTTTTTTTTTCTTTGCCACTTTTTTTTTTCCTGAAGTCTTAATAGTATCGTTTAATATATAGTACCACACATATGCTAATTCGATTCTGTTCCACTTCCACACATTCCAGATAATTTCATACAGGAATCTTGAACCCAGAACCTCATTAATCACACAAGGCATGATAAGTGAAAATCACAGGACCAATACTTGAATTAATTGCAGTGGTATTCTTTTTGTTTGTTTTTCTGCTTTCTTACAATAACTCCAATGGACTCTTTTGGTTAATTAATTAAACTTTTAAGATATTAGACACTCTGATCCCATGGAACATTTTCTGTTCTGGGCAGACTTCACTCATTGCCAAAGTACACAACGTAGAATCACCTGGCAAGCAATCATTAATTTCTGAGTTTCAAGGAACAAACTGCCAAAGTTTGTGCGACACTGTACATAACACTAACCACAAAGGTTGAGATACCATGGTCTCATTGCCCAGAAGTGCCTAAATAGTTCAATTTCATAAGGCTGGTGATTGAGATTGAGCATTTCTTTTAGCATTTTAAGAGATGATTCGAATGATAAAATTAAATGAATAAATCATACAATTAAGTCTCCATGTCTGAACCATGCTAAAGCTGTAAACTTGTGATATTGGCTCAACGTGGAATAGGGTGACAGCAACAATGTCAATATCTCAGATCATAGCCAGCATTAATCATATATGATATGACAATTTCCATGCCTGCAGAATTGTAAAATATGGAATAAATAAATAAATAATAAAATGGAGAAGAAAAATGGTTTGACAAATAATTCTTTTATGCGTAGCTCCTTAGTGTGACACAATTAAGCAGCCATACCAATACCGTTTTGGAAAAGATTTTTTTCTAAACCAATTTGAAATAATCTCCTCTAATCTACTACATAACGATTTATATCTACATGTATTATTTAAATAAGTCGTGTGATATTTTATTTAAAAAGTTGTGTGACTAATAGTACACATAAATAATCTTTCAATCACCATATAATGAGTTAAAAAGGAGAATTCCCCCAAACCAGATTGGAGAATTCAGCCTTATTAAGTAGATTTTGTTTGATTGTTATGCATGGGGTTTGTACTTTATACTGGCTTCAAATCTTCCAGTGTACATTGTTAAAGATTAGCAGCAGGCCAAATCTGAACCTCAAAACGAAAGATATTTTAAATCTCTTGTTTACTGATACATATCAGAAACAATTTTATTTAATTTTCATATTTCCCTGCTTTCAAAATTAAAGATCAGGTTATGTGGCCAAGCCTGTTTTTTACGTAAGCATAACCTGGCGTATATGTGAAGAATATTGCTTTTTGTATTGGTTGATAGACCAAGTGCTACGAGTCCGTTTGTACACATTAAAATCTCAAACCAACATAAATTACCAGCAAACTAAAAACAACCACCATGGGTTTAAAAATAAATTAAATTAATAATACCATCATGGTTTTACTGCAACAAATTTACTCCATACATGGTCCTCTGGAGCAATTGCATATTTTAGTAATGTATTAGGGCCAATGTGAAGGCAAAGATTTCATGCTTGACCATCCGTCCTTGATTTTGTTGAATTTTGAAAAATGGCTTAATTTACAACAACGCAACATAACACCCTCGATTTTGATAATGCTGTGAAAAATTATGAAATTCAGAGATCTAAGCCACTTCAAGGCCGACAAATATTGCCTTGATCATCTTTGGGGCTTTGGAAAATTATAAAATTGAGAGATCTAAGCCACTTCAATGCTCAAAACCATTGTCTTGATAATCTTTGGCTGCCCCAAAGCAAACCAGCACCTCTCCCAAACCAACATCTTCTAACAGAAGATTGTCAGTCCCATTATCAGATCAGGCCTTGTGGCTGCAATCTTTTATCCAGCTTCATCACAAGCATGATGTGGGCTTAAATCCATATCAACTCCAAATTTTGTTTTGCTTCCAGTAACCAAGCTAAGCTACCTCACATAAGATGCATGAAAGCAGCTCCGGGAACCTTGTTGAGAAGACCAACTTCTTTAAACCGGAAGGCAAGTTTAGAAAGAAGGGGTACCTCAAGTTTCCAACATGGCATCACCAGGTGAAATAAAGGAAAAGGTTGTTGAGAATTAAGACAAACTGATAAGCCTTTTTCCGTGCTCAACCCAACTGCTCATATTCAACTACCGCATCATATGTCTCCATGTTTAGTGAACTCTCTGCAAAACATCTGAAAGTAAAGTTCTTATAGTTAAAAAAAGCCACAAGAGATGATAATATAATAAGACAAAGCTCTTTCACTCCATCCATATACAGTGTAAAGGAAAATATTTTTATAAAAATAATTAAAAGAATGAAACATAGGAATCTAATTAACCTCAATTAGTGTAGTGGAGTGCTAGACTGCTAGTAGTGTGCTAATGTAGACTGCTGCTAACTCTTTTTACTAATGCTGCACAAATTTGCAACAATGCCAGGCTTGCCAGTATAGTGATCAACGAAATTTCTTGTTCAGACAGCCAAAAATTCTTTCCCAACTAAAAATGCAACAGTTTGATATGTGTAGCCAAATTTTTTTGACAGATTCCCAAACATAATGTATTCTGGGTTGTCTAAATTAGAGAAGCTTTTGAGGTTATCAATTGTATGCAGATTCTGTACCTTAATTCATGCCAAAACATACTGGTTCTGTCATCCAAGAAACGACGCAAAGAAGCAATGGATTCATCTTCAAAATTAAGCTGTTCTGAATGGACATTAATATTGTTTTCAAGGCTTGCAATGAAAAGTGAGGAGGCTACATGAACAATGACAGATGGATCTGGGTCCCCAAGGATAGCCTGTAGCTCCCTCCGAATCCATGGTCCTATTCTCTGCACTATTCTTTCCTTCGCACCAATATTTCCTGATATATTCTGAAATTTCAAAGATGAAAAACAATCGGACCAGGTTAAACTCAACCATTTTTTTCTAATTGTAATTACAATTCAATAAAAAAGGTTTTGTATTAACAGATAATCAGATCCTTCGAATGTAACTTTAATTACAATAGACATCACATCAAGATCAAACACTAATAAATGCATTAAAAATCAACCCACTGAAGAGGGAAAGAAAGTCCGTAGAGGAGCAAATGCTAGAAAGAATAACAAGCTTGGATAACAAAGCAGTCTGTTTATTCAATTGGTGATAATGATTGTATTCCGATAATGCAAAAACAATGATCCTCCATGCATCTAAGGCAAGAAATAAGTAATCATACCTGCTCACGGCAATTTTGGGCAGGTGAAGAAACAGCCCGCAAACGTCGGCTATAAATGCTGCAAAAAATCATATACCCCAAATGCCAAAATTAGCACAAAAACCATCAGAGCTATCAGATCAATGCCTTTGGGAACCAAGAAAAACACAAAAAATTCAAGCCCTTTGCTATGTATGTATGTATGTATCATAACCCAAATGCCAAAATTAGCAAAAACCATAGGAGCTATCAGACCAATGCCCAGATAACAACAAAAAGTCAAAAACACAACAAAAAAAAAAAAAAAATTCAAGACCATTGCTAAATATGTAAGTATATGTACATATCATAACCCAAATGCCAAAAATTATACCTATAATTTTTATTTTTTATTTATTTTTGATAAGGTACCTGGCACGCCATTGAAGTTTTCTTTCAGCAATAACATCAGGAGGCACAGATCCTGGCTGTCCAAAAGACCTCCTCCACGGCAATGACCTTCGTTGCCAGCTAAGGCTATTTGATTCATTCCTTATTCTCCGAATAGTCCTATATGAAGTTGGAAAAAGGTAATATTTGAGTTCAAAATACCAATTCTTACAAAACCATATATGCAAAACAACAATGAACTCAATTCAAAACAAAAGAAAAGAAACAAAACAGTCTATTTCTCTTCTTTACCTCACGCTTTCTCACTAGTTCTCACTAGGAAGCACAGCCACGGACATGGGTAAGATATGGTGACACGAGTAATTTCTAAAAAATTATAACATAAAACTGCTGGTACAACACATACGGATACGACACGGATACTACATGGGTACGGCACCCTAAATGAATCCTCTATGCTTCCAAGCTTTCTCAGCAGCAAACAGAGAAACAAATATAATAAAAACTCAACTTTGAGGCTCTATTCTATTTAAACCAATTTCAATCTGAATTTTAAACTAAATAAAATAATTTTAAAAATTATAAAAAATATAAATAAAAAAACAAAAGGCCGCCATCACACTTACTGATGCAGGGAATGTGATGGGCTATTTGTGTATGATTTAGAAACAATGAAATGCTGAGTTGCTTAGAACACATTGATAGAAGTACCTGTGCAAAAACAGGTAGTTCCAAATAACACACAAAGGCTAACAATTCATTCAATTATCAAAAACTGATTTACAAAGCGCTTACATTCTACTACTTATTGACAGCCTCTAGATGGTTGACAAGTGTCTATATCCTATCGGCTAATACTTAAGAAATTATCTAACTAACTAACTAATTAGTTATAAGAGGATTAGGATATGGCTACTTGAAATTGCACTGCATCACTTACTTATTGGAGAAATTATAAGGTTCTCGTGGCGGACAAGTAACGGGGTCTATTGTTCCACTAAAACTGAGTAAAAAAAAATTAAACAAAAATTGATTATCGACTCAGCAATTTTGGGAGTTTTTTTTTAGTAGAATGATGGACAGTGAAGTGGTCCACAAGGATTGTATAATTTCTCTGCTTACTGAGCCTAGTTCACAAACTAAAAGGCTAAAAAGACCAGTTTTTCTTTCATTCCGATTTTTTTTTCTCTTCCAAAACGTAAATTTATTTTCTCCTACTAACACTTTCTCAGCAACCAAACAGAGAAACAATTTTTAAAAAAAAAAACACACACACACACACTCACGCACATCCAATAATCTATTGGGCTAGCATCAATTTTAATCTAAATTTTAAACTGAAAAAACAAAACACCACAACTATAGTGAGCCTAATTCACAAATTAACAACTTTTTTTTCTTTTATTAAAAAGTGAAATTCCTCTTCTTTTTCCTACACTTTCTCGGAAATCAAACAGCAATATATACACAAATCTCAAAATTGCTCACCTTCGATGCCGATGACCTATTCGGCTGAAACCGACTTGAACGTCGTCGTTTCTAGTACTATCAGTACAGCTATTATTGTTCAAAGCAGGTAATCTCTCTTTGTAGAAGGTTCGAGAAGAAAGGGAGATATCGCAGAGCCAGGAATCGAAGTGAGCATTACAGAGAGGGCAGTTTCGTTTGAGACCACTCCACTTCCGAATGCATCCGACGCAGTAGGCGTGTTTGCAATCTGTGAGCACCGCGGCTTCTCGAGCTTCCATGTCTTTCAGACAGATTGGACAAGATCGCCCTCGTATCGCTGGCCAAATTACCTTCTTTACCATCTTCTCGCGGTTCGGTCGAGAAGACGATTCCATGATTGCTTTCACACAGCGAGAGAGAGAGAGAGAGAGGCTTTTTGTTTATTTTCAGTTAGGATATGGGCTTTTTGGGCCGAAGTACAGGTTGTTCATGGTTGGGCTTTTGGGCTGGCTTTTATTTGCTGTAACGCCAGTCTAACCCACAGGCAGGGTGCGCATCTAACCCATCAAACCTGATACCGGTTGGTTTGCGTGAGTTGAGGAGTTGGGTAAGTTTCAGGTTGGTTTAGATTGATAGTTTTTTCAATTTATACTAGCCTCATTACACGCACTTCACGCGTACGATGAGATTTTTTTTTTTTAGTGGTGATAACAAAAAAAAAAAATCTATGTTTTTTTATTTTATATATATAATTTTTATTTTAAGAACCTAATTTATAAATAGATAAAGAAATTTGAACATAAAACTTGACCGTGTATTTCTTGAGTTTTGCCCTTATGACTGCACGAATCTAGAGTCATTTCTCCATAGGCTCCTTTTTAATGATTTCCATCAATTCATCTGTTTCAAAATGGCAAAACTTTTTGTCAAGTAAAACATGTTAAAACGATCACCATAATTCATGATGAAAAATATAGCTTTTGAGAAGAAGAAGAAATAACCGCTGCATGCCCAACAAACATGAATTGAACATATAATTGCAATAGATACAAACCATTTTGACAGTCACGCTTCTCAGAGATCGTAGGAACAGCAGAGGACTCTTGACATTGCAAATTTCTGTGCAGCGGATCAAGTTGAGAAAAAGTTCGATCGTTTTGAGGGAAAAAAATATTTGGTACCAAATAAATAGCAGTTGGCTATAAACAAAATCTAATGATTGAGAGGTACATGCAAAATAACCCTATCAACATTCCACCATGATGTTAGTGGGTGGTTAAATAAATTTAAAAATCAACTGAAGAGTGATCATATTTTGTAGGCAATATTTTAGTGCAAGTTAGACATGTATTTTTACCAAATTATCCTTTAGTTTTGTTTCCACTTAAATCTAGGGGTGTAGGGGTATTTTAGACCCAAAAAAAATTATTTACCAAACTATCATTTAGTTTTGTCTCTACTTAAACCTAGGAGTGTAGGGATATTTTGAAACAAAAAAAAAAAAATCCACTCCAAACAAGTGCAGCCACTTAAATAGTAGTATAGATAATATCACCAAACCCAACCCACCATATTGTTTATTTTGATTCATTCTAGTATTGAGAGAATTAACTTAAAAATTGGAAATATAATTTAAGCATATTATGTAAATTGTAATAATTAAATAAGAAAAAGTTTAAATAATTGATGAAAGCCTAATTTTTTACAAGAGATAAAACATCGCAACGCAATTCACCAACCCAACCTAACTTATGTGGGTTGGATTAGGTTGGTTTCAACACATGTGATGGTTATTTTGGGTTGAAAAAATCCTCTAACTTGAGTCAACTCAACCCAACCCAACCCAACCCAACCCATGTACATCCCTACCACATGTAGCATAAAACATAATGTAAGGGATGACAAAATTTCACTACAATTATAAGTCTAGAGTGAGTCCAAGTTTTGGCTCATTGTAATTGATGTATAATAAAATGGTGTTAATGGTAGACTGATAGACTCAAATGAAAAGATGTTGTTTCAATCACAACATACCATGTAAATAGTTGTAAAAGGAGATGTGAAAAACTTTGATTTGACTAGTCTCGTCACACGTGGTTTTCTTTGACTTAAAGAGGGCAAGACAAGATGGATTTTGTCTTTCGTGTCTCGTCTCTCCTGAGTATGTGTATCCACACACATTATTTAATCCTTACTTTTTACATATACATATTCGTTTACTAACTTCACAAATACTCTTATATTTGATTTATATTCTTACTACTTCTCCCTCATCTCTCTTACTCTTAAAAGTTTCAGAACTAATGCATTAAGAATGGCAAAATGTACTTATCTTACCTTAAATCAATGATTTCTTCTTGTTGAATAAGAGATCCAATATTAAATCCTACCTACATATAAAAGAAGCACGAAACATTCACGATAAAGAACAATTATCATGAATCATACAGAAAATGATACAAAGTTTGAACAATTTGAATTTGGTCAAGCCCTCAGGAAAAGGGAGGTAAAACCTCAAATTGTTCAAAATGAAAACAGTAAATTTTACCACTTGATACCAAAATGGCAAAATCCAAAAACATTTGCACTGCCACTACGAGAGACAGAGAAGAGGGGTTTTAAAAAGTGAGCGGGGTTATAGAACCGGAGGCTTTCTTCAAAAATCTCACTCCCAAAGCAACACAACACAGCACGCACTTCTTCTCTCTCTCTCTAGCTATTGTCTCAGTCAACACAATCAATCAGAATGGACGTCCCTAAAGATCAAATCACTACTCTCCTCGAACACGGCCTCTACACCTCAGCTCAGACCCTCGTATTTTTTATTTCTCACTTCCCCTATAAAATCAATTTTCACTTTTTTACTCTTAAATTTCAATTTCGCTTTACTTTAATCCGATTGATTTGATTGAATCAGGGTTGTTTTCTCGTTTCATCGCCGGCCGCTAATGCCGAAACCAGTCCTCACATCAAGGCCGAAAGCTTGGTTTGAAAGATTTTTTTTTTCAATTTTCATTTTTCCCTTCAAATTCGAAAATTTCAACTTCTTTATTCTCGTTTTGTTTGCTATTTCCACTGCAGGTTCTTCTCAGTGACGCATTGTTTCGCGAGCGAGAGTATCGCCGAGCAATTGTAAGAACAAACACACACTCACACTCAGACTTAAACTTTGTTTGAAATTTACTGTGCATTTCAATGTGAAAAAAAAATGCTATGGTAACTGCTCAATAAGCAGAAATGTAGTCAGTTTCATTTAAATCTGAATAGTGAATACACAGTTATATCCAAATGTAGTCATTTTTATTTGAAGCTTTATGTTATGTGTTAAGGTTAGGATCTGCTGTGACTAATTCATTCAAATGCAACTTTAGCATCTTTGACACGAAAACTTGTAAGAAGTCGTGTCATCATTAATGTGCGAAATTGGAAGGTTTTTTATTTTTTAAGTGTGGTTTAGGAGTTGCTGTTGTTACGTATGTTGGAGGATCGAGCTTAGGGTATGTGGAATTTAAAATTTTGGTGCTGTGTTAGAGTAAAAAAATTTGTGAGCTTTCATCGTTTTAATCTTCTTTACATGATTATACAATCAAGAGAAGAACTTTGCCATCCTTGCTTAGTATCATGTATTTTGTGCACAGCCGGTCCCGAGCCTGTAAAAAATGAGAAGGGTTGCAGTAGGTTGATGGCCAGGGTAAAATTAGTCACTTTATTATGAATGAAACAATCAGTAGAAGAATCCCAAACCATATGCAAATCATGCATTTAACTGTGGTTCGAACCAGAATCCTCCTTCCTATTTGAGTAGAAGTACCACTGGGCTACAAGAAAATTGTTCAATCACATGTAGGTTTATTCTATATGCAATTCTTTTGGATCACTCCTATTGAATTATGCATATGATTATCATTGTTGTTATTTTTTTGGGGATTTTTTTTTTTTTTTAAAGTTTTGATGTCTTTCTGTTTTCTAACAGCATACTTACAAACAAGCATTGCAATACTACAAGATTATTCCTAAACAGAATTCAACAACTTCTAGAAGTTCATTGCCACCAAACAGGTCATCTTCTCCAAATTCTTTTAACATCTCAGCAATTAATGAAAATGAGGTAGATCAATTATGTTCGTTATGAATTTGGTTTCATTTTCAGCTTATCTGGAGCTTAATAAATTTTATTTTATTTTTTTGAAACTTTTTATGTTTAAGGTTAAGCTGTTTATGCATTGTTATCCTTTTCTGTCTAATGGACAGGTCAAGTTCAAAATCGCATCTTGTCACTGTGCATTAAATGAGAACAGAGCAGCCATTGCTGAGGTTGAGCCTATTGATGTTCTCTCTCTCTCTCTCTGCACGTTCTTGTTGCTAGTCTCTTTCATTTAATATGAAGAAGAATGATAAGAAAAGTTTGTTGGTGGAGGAATTATGGATAGGAAAGAGCTCAGATTGCTTTTATTTTTGTAAGGGATCCTCATGTGGCATTGTATAATGATGTACCAAGATCCTAAAATTTCTGATGTATATTTTATTGGTTTTGTTCATAGCTGCTTTCTTATCTTATACCTTTCATCTTTTTTATGTGCAATCTCATTACTTGTACTTTGCAGATGGAGGGAATTCCAGGAAAATCAAGAAATTTGCAGATGAATCTGTTGATGGGAAAGCTTTATCGAAATTCTAGACATTGCCGTCATGCTATTAGTTGTTACAAAGAGTGTTTAAGGTTTGAGGAGTTAATTGGGTTTACACCTACTTCCCTTCATCTTATACTTTAATATATCTTACATCTGTTGGTTTGTTTTCTTGTTTATCTTCTTTATTATTTTTTGTTCAAGAATAAAAACTTCCAAATGCGCTTTCTATATTCTCCTCATGCTGAATCCTAATACAATGAATTGTGTGAAGTACACAAATCTACATATGAAAAGGATATTATTTTTATAAGTAGAAATGGAGAAAAAATTTAATTACACAATTTCCATTCTTGAACATAGATACTAGAATGCATAGCCAGTGCCAGTAAGCATAGTGGTGAAGGTGCCTTTGAAGTAAGGAAGGGTTGTGGTCAGAATCAGAGCTTCAATTTACTTATCAAAAATGGAATCAGAACTTCAATTTGTACTGTAGGCCAAAATTATCTCCCTCTCTATACATATCAAAAAATATAAGAAAAAGAGAAATCTCTGCATCTCTCTCTCTCTCTGTATGCACACACAAGCCCTAGCTGGGGTGTAGAAATATAAAGGTAGACAATATTTTGTTGAATCTATATAGTATATTGTAAATGGCACAGCTCTTTCTTAATTCTATGCCTCAGTCATTCCCTTGTGGCTCTAATATAATCTGAACTTAAATCTTTGACTAAAAATTACTTTCAAGTCCTGACCAACTCTAGTAGCCCTAGGCATATGCATTGAATGTTCTTTGGACATTTGGATTACCAACTTCTGTCTTAAGTTCCTAGACCCATGGATTCTGCTGCACTAACATCCGTCTTGGCATGCCTTTGCTTGCCAACAGCTGTATACATAAAAAGTGTATCGTTATTATATGGATCTCTGCTTTCAAATAACATGCTAAATCACCTGAATTATAGAAATAGTATTGATTTTTGTGATTCATTATATTGGTTGTCAAAATCATGCTTCATTTTTGTGTCTTTTTGATAGGCATTGCCCTTATGTCCTTGAGGCTATTACTGCTCTAGCAGAGATGGGAGCTTCAGCCAAGGACATTATTTCATTGTTTCCTCAGGTTTGTTGGTGAAACCATTAAACCAACTTCATATTGGTGATCAATCAATTTATGCATTGCACAAATCATATTTTTCTTCATTTGCAAGGACTTTATCTTGTATGAGTGTTTCGTCTTCTCCTAATTATAACTTGATTTTATTACAGCAATTCCTTCTAGTTCATAGTGTTTGAAAAATAAAATATCATTTTTATACTGTTCTTCTTAAATTTTAATTACAGACTCCAAGTAGAAGTGGGAGGGCTTCATTTGATCATTTTGATTCAAGCCGCTGGCTGCAAGTAAGTACTTAATGAAGAAAGATGATATTTTGTTCCATCATGAGTTACTAGCTTCATCATCCTCTGTATTATCAGCTTTTTGTTGGCAATTGCCAGTGGCAGAACCTCTTTCCCTTTTGTCATGAAAATCTTGTCGTGTGGGCTTATGAACCAAGTATGCACTCCAAGTATGATCATATGTATTGTAAAATGTGGATCTGGAATTTATTTTGATAGTTCAGCAAGCCTTCTACCTAGTATGCCTTTGGGTTGTTTTCTTTAGTAGTTTGCTGTGCCGTTTTGTTGATAAAGTGCCCTTTAGATATATTTAACTGGTTAATACTAACTTAGCAATGATAATAAAGTGACTTGCTGAGTCACTGGAGTAAATATGAGTTTCTATAGGCTGCATTGATAGTTGATTTAACTGAAATTACTTCTGACAGGTTGATCCTGCAAGTCTATTTTATTGTTTCAATGTGAATTACAAATATTGCATAGACTAAGGGCCTTGTACTCAGTGGTATTGCCTGGTCTCCTTTATAAGGAGAGACAGGGTTCGAATCCACCTCCCCCGTTGTAACAATTGAATTATAAATAAAATACAAATATTGCATAGAGATAGAGATCTTTGTTCTTAGCATGGTTTTAATTTCGAAAAGCACATATCACGATCTGGTGTCACTTAGCCTATGCTCGCTTAGTCATGCAAAAGACAACATTTTTGCACTTTTATCACTCAGATTGTCTCTTTTTCTTCGTGGTATTAGTCTTCTCTTTTTTTAACCCATTTATTCCAAGTCTTAATTTATTGGCAGTGTCCATGTTATCGTCCATTAGCTAGATGCTTGATTCGTCTTTCTTATAAAATTAATGAACTTTGTTTATCCATTAAGCCATTATTAAAATACACAATGGTATACTGTTGGAGTTGTTTTTTTTTTCATTGTACACTCAGATTGCTATTCCCAATGCCCCCCACACCCCCCCTTCCCCCAAAAAAAAAGAATGTTAGTTAATTTTATTCCTTTTTGTGCAGCGCTATGTTGAGGCCCAATGTTGCATTGCTTCAAACGATTACAAAGGTAGACAAATATCTCTTCTGATTTTGAGAGTTTTATCTGTGTGGTGTGTGCTGTAGAATTGCATCATATTCAGATCACAAGGCGTGATCTACATTTTTCAATTTTCTGTTGGTTATTTATTGTGAATCTGTTATCCAATTGTTGTGAAGCTTCCAAACAAAGAAGCTTAGAACTACTGAACTTGTTTCCAACTGGCATGGTCTACTGATAAACACTGTATGTGCATGATAATGGAATCTCTTCTCATAGACACGTGTAAAGGATATCTAACAGCACTCAGGCTGGTGAAGATTACACAATCTAACTTTAATTTTTTGTAATGATCCTGGAATCACACTATTTGTCAAATTTTGATAGTTTGTGCAATCTTCACCTCTGGTTTAAGTAGAGGATTGCTCGTACTTGAACTCTTACCCAAGGCAAATGATAAGGAAAAGGACACAGAGGAAATAAGGCTGGGAATTATAACTGTTGATCACTTGGTCTATTGTTTGATTAAATTACATGGGAAAGACATGTAGATGATGTCCTCTACGGTGGGGAAAAAGTTGTTTGCTACTGCTACTCCTAATATATGTGTTAGTTTATGCCTCATAACTTTTCTTATTCTCAGGTGTAGTTTCATAGCCAGAAATGATTAATTCTAAACTTTTGCTTGCTATCTGCCTGAGTTTTAATCAACGATTTTCATTATTCTTTTTTTGTTGCCAGGTGGTTTGGAACTCTTTGCAGATCTCTTGCAACGCTTTCCTAATAATATACACCTATTACTTGAAATTGCAAAGGTAGGACCGATTATATTTCAAAAAATCCAAAGCTTGTTTTACATGCCAAAATTTTCGCATTTAGTGCTCTTGAATGTTACATTTAGTAGGTTGGTACTAGCAAGACGACAGCATTCTGATTAATCTCTCTGTTTTACTTGTACATTTATAAACCTATCATGTGAAGATTGAAGCCATTATTGGCAAGAATGAGGAGGCCATAATGAATTTCGAAAAGGTAATAAGTTCTTTTTAATACAATTACTATTCCCCCCCCCCTCTTTCCTTCTCTCTCTCTCTCTCTCTCTCTCTCTCTCTCTCTCACGCGCGCGCGCGCACACACACAAACCGAAACACAGGGAGAGAGGTACATGCAAGAAGATATAAAAGTAAAGTTTTTGGTCTTTACAGGTGCGATTAATAGATCCATATGTTGTTACTTATATGGATGAGTATGCAATACTTCTAAAGACAAAGTCTGATTATACAAAGCTAAACAAGTTAGCACATGATTTGCTGAGTATTGATCCTACAAGGCCAGAAGTTTTCGTGACTTTGTCTGTACTGTGGGAAAAAGATGAAAGAGGAGCTTTGTCTTATGCTGACAGGGTCAGTTAGTTAATTTGAAAAAAAAATACTGCATAGATCTCTTTTCTTATTAGCATATGTCATGAAATCTATTAATTCTTTGCAATCAGAGCATTCGAATTGATGAGAGGCATATACCAGGTCACATTATGAAGGTATTAAAACTCAACACCTGATAGAATAGGTAGTTTGATTCCTGGATTCTGATTGAAGAGGCGTATACCCCATAAATATTTCATTATATTTTGCTCTTTATCTTCAATTCCATGATGAAAAAAATTTCTTCAAGTTTGCAGGGTAACCTGTTGTTAACAGCGAAGCGAGCTGAAGCTGCTGTAGTTGCTTTTAGGTCAGCTCATGAATTGAGACCTGATATTCGTTCGTATCAAGGTGCAACTTTCAAGGGGGAATGCTCACCTGCATAACATGCAGCTCACTTTTACCATTGACATGTATTTATTTTCTAAAAAAGTGTGAATAACAGAAAAATGCAGAAGCCTTGAAATGATTAAGGACTCATTTATGATTTCAGGTTTGGTTCAGTCTTATTTGGTTCTCTCTAAAACCAAAGAGGCTTTGCATGCTGCCAGGGAGGCAATGAAGGCAATGCCTCAATCAGCAAAGGCGCTAAAATTAGTTGGTGATGTTCATGCTAGTAACTCTGGTGGCAGAGAGAAGGTAAAGCTTTATAAATCTTTTCAGCATCAGCTTAGAAGTAAAGGTTGCTTTCATCCAGATTTCAAAGATTGTGAATTTTTCTAAACTTGTAACAGGCCAAAAAATTCTATGAGTCAGCACTTAGGTTGGAGCCTGGTTACCTAGGAGCCGCATTAGCTTTGGCTGAGCTCCATGTTATTGAAGGTCGAAATGGAGATGCTGTATCTCTGCTTGAGCGATATCTCAAGGATTGGGCTGACGACTCTCTTCATGTTAAACTAGCTCAAGTGTTTGCTGCAACAAATTTGCTTCAAGATGCTTTATCACATTATCAGTCTGCGTTGAGGTAAAATCTAATATAAGATATGAATCTCTTTCTGGATCAGGAGATTCCAGACATAAATTCTGCATTGTTACAGATTTTCTTCCATTCTCATGCTTTTGAGCATGAGAATGTCTCATTGTAATTTACATAGTATTTGAAGTTAAAAGTTCTTGATTTAGAGCCATCACTACTACTGATGGCATGGTATCATTATTAGGTTGTGCTCCAGTTTGAAATGGCTGCTACTTATGAATTTTTTTGGTAACATGCTGCTTTAAAATTTACCTATTCAACTTTATGAATTTCTATGAGTGGTCTCAGGCCATTCAACTTCCTGAAGATGTAAAATTGGACACTGAATGTCAATGAAATATGTGGGCAGCCTATGATCAAAAGAACAGGGGGGGGTAAAACCTCCAATGCCTTTATTAAAAAATGCTTTCATTTTTACTCTTTTACTGTGTTGCAGGATAAACCCACAGAATGAAGCTGCAAAAAAGGGGCTAGATCGCTTAGAGAAACAAATGAAGGTTTCTGATAATGTTGCTCTTTCAGCTTTATTACTTACAGTTCCTTCAATTACTCTCAATACACTTCACTATTCTTTGCTTCATGATTATTTTTTGGTATTTTATGTAATATACTTCAAGTGAAGGCAATTAAGAAAAAAATTTCTTAAAAAAATAAATAAAAAGGAAATGTGGCATGGGAAATGCAGAGGAATTAAACTTGTTAGAATAGTGGTTAAATGATTAAATTCATACTTTTCTATCAATTTAAGATTTTGGGAGAAATGGTTGTTTAGCATGGTAACAGCAAGTGGTCATGAGTTTAAATCATGTCTCCTCTCTACCAAGAATTTAGAAAGTTCAAAATTTCATGTTTGGGGCAAGCAGTAAATTTATCAAAGCCCTTAAGAGTGCATTTTCCCTGGGATTAACCTTGTATTTTCTTGTAGGGCGTGGATCCAGATGCACCCGAAGAAGATGAAGAAAATGAGGTAGAGGATGCCGAGGGAGACCAAGAAGAGACTGATCTTTTATGAGGAAAAATTTAAAAGTTTACATATATGAAACACCTTATAATATTATTCAGTTGTAAATGAGTAACATGTAGTGTGAGATTGCTGTGCTGCCTTGCAAGCAAACTTGTGACCCATAATTACAGATTTCACGTTAGGGAACTGACAATTTGAAATTTTGCTGCAAAAACTTGAATTTAACAATTATAAAAAGGTGACATGGATGTATCATGTGGGCTGGATGTTGATTTAGGGGGGGTGTATCCGTGATATGTGCAGAAAGGAAAGATAAGTTATTCTGAAAAGAGCAACGGTAATTACACACACACTAACACACATGAAGTCACAATTTCAGTTAAAAACAAGTGTGGATGTGTGTAGTGTAAGAGTTATTTCCCTTCTGAAAAAAAAAAGTAAAAGCTTCAGAAGGGTACTCGTATGGTGTGGAGCCCCTTTTTCGAAAGGTTTTTGGGGTTTTTAAATTAGAATGTCCATAATATGCTGTGTAATTTTAATGGAATTACTTTCTTAACCAAATGTGGATTATGCAAGTCAAATTGACAAGACGATTCTTACACTGACATATTATATTTTCTCTTTATTCAGCCAAAACTAAATAATAAAAAATCAATGTGCTCTTGGACTTACTATATGGTGGATTGTGGTTCCTTACGATGATTGTAGCATGACAAGATTTTGGAGCCCTCGAAATAGGAACCCTGTTGAAGCAAAGTCCAAAATAGGGCAGTAGTACTTGCGTTTGAAGACAAAATTTTGTCTTTTACATGCTTGTCATTCACTAAAGATAGTAAAATTATTACATTTGTCGATGGTTTTCAATTCTCAAAGGTACAGTTGTAAAATATGGGTATTCGAACCCTAATAAAGAAGAGCAGATTATGCCATTTGAATTTTTGGCAATATGGGTGGTTTGCTCATTAGGAGGATGCCTTAGATAATCCTTCGAAGAAAGGCTTTACTCTCGCATCTTACCAGGTAAGAATTACCAATACTCACATATTAATGGGGTTCCCTCCACATTGAGCCTGCCTCCAATTATGTTAGTCTGTAATTACAGGGTATCGCTTAGCATCAGACTTAATCCCAACAGGTGATTAATGGTGCTATATATGCACTTTTGACCAATGTGTGAAGAAAACTGGATTGCGAAACTTGGTAGAAGCCTATTGAGGATGAATGTTCATACATTACCCGGCAGCTAGTTCTGACATATGAAACCAACTGCCCTTAGGTTTTACTGGCTAAAGACGAGTCCAAGGACTCTTCTATACAAAGATTTCCTATGTTATTAAAAAAAAAAAATGGTGGAAGCCCAATGTACAAGAACGGTCAGCACACAAAAGCAACATTAACTTCCTTTTTTCGCCGTTAATTGGTCTTCCAATAAAAGAGGCAAGTATGGCAGTCAAGCAGAACAGTGGAAGTGTTTTCTTTAGCTATTATAAAAGACATACAAAATATTACAACAAAACATACATTACCAAGTCACGTTAGCTTCACATATGTACAGAACTGAATTACTAAAATTCTCTAATGCTAAGCTTGAGGATGTAGATTATTGCTTCCAGTTGGACAATTGAGGTAGTTTTACAGGCTAGATAGTTCTGGGTTTTGTCCGACGATTCCCATCATGAGTATCTTCCATAAGACAGCCTGTTACTCACTGTTGATGGATGGCCTTGATCATTCAGATTTGTTCTCCATTCTCCACACTACACATTGAAAGGTTTCCTCGGGGTGGGCGCTCTGTTCTCCATAGATTGCAATCTTTGTTTGAGATGAAAAACTTCGACCTGCATGACAACATGAGGCAATGGTGGCTAATCAAGATCAGGATCAGCCACATAGATTCTTTTTTGTCATTCTATTCTATCCGGAGTCATACTCTGCTATTTCTTTAATTGTCATATCATTTTTTACCACTTCTACTAATTTATAAACAAGTTATTATAATGGATCAATCACCTACAATGTCAAAACATCCACCTGACAAACCTTTTATGAAAGGGTAATATGTAAATCATAAAAGAGAATAACAATGGTAAAAAGATGGCTATTCTATGTACAAGTTAAGCAGCAGCAATAGCAGATAATTATCCCTCTTTTGCCTTTTTGTGGCTACTAGTACATTTCGTTCAAAGCCATACCTGTAGTTGGAAGGCCCTTGCCCTTTCTCCTGCAAGAACTCCTCTAGTTGAGTGCAGCTCCTACAAAAGATTTTAAAAAATCAGCAAAATGCTATAATTGATGTAACCGTTCATAATTTGGCTACAAGATGGCTGCATTCTTCTTTTCTTTTCTTTTTTGGGAAAGGGGGGGTTAGTATGACTGTATGCACTTACCTTCTGAGTATCGTCCAAGACTGCCTTCAGGAAAGCCACATCATGTTCAAGCCTTATATTGTCAGAGTGGACTATATTTGATAGGCTGTTAGCGTCTTCTTGTGCCAACTCTACACCAGCCAGCTTCTCTTTTAGTAACTCCATCCCCTTCACAGTGTCTGTCAATTTTTTCTCTATCTCCTGTCTGCTTTTGAGAACAGATGATAAATTCCTTTCTGCAGCTTCTCGGCTTGCCACTGCAGCTGCCAACTGTCCTTCTAGCATTCCATTCTTCCTTATTAAGTTAGCCATATTTAATTCGTAAAATTGATATACACTTGAAGAAGTTGAAAAAACTCCAGATTTGATATCACTTTCTGGGAATACCACATCCTCAAATTCAACTGGAACATTTCCAATTCTGTGGTTATGGGTAAATGCATTATCAGATTCATACAAAGAGGCTTCCTCTGCATTGAATTTGCCTCCAGTTATGCTATTCTGAATTACCATATTAGATCGATTCATTCTCTGTTCTGTTGCCTGAGATTAACACAAAATGCAATATTAAATGAATTTCACGTTAAAATCTTAGGAAATTCCAAGAGTAGAGCATGGCATCAAACTTGGTTATCAAACACCCCCCCACCCTTCCTTTTCTTTTTAAGCAGGAACATCCCAGCTTATTTATTGCCACTGGAATACTATGCTATATTGTGGCAGTCATGGGTTGAGATTAGAAGAAACCCATCACAGAATAGATGATCAAGATCAAAGACACAAAATTTCCCTTTTTTAAGTTAATTACTATTGGGAGGGAAAATATCTTTCATTTGGATAAAGCAGGCTCCCAATTGGACCCACAGTCAACAACAATCTACAAGAAACTACCCAAAATTAAAATTAGAGGTTTTCAATTCATCCAAAATGAATCTGCATGTCTATATCTCAAATAACTTTAATAAAAGAAAATAGACATAGTAAATAATTGGAAACTTCTCAGTCTACCTGTAAGGAAGAATTGTCATCTTTTGATCCATTGGCCATCTTAACGGGCATTTTGTATTCTTCCTCAATATGAAATTGCTTGCGAAGTGAAACATTGCCAGGAACAGAATTTGGATCAATAATTGACTCTGACAAAGATTTTCTTCCAGAACCATGTTGTTCAATGGTCGATGCTGGATTTTGTCAAGCAACAGAATCAACAGAACATTGGGAAGAATCATTACTAAGGTGAGTAACCAACCCTTTGGACGATAAGTGTTTCTCAAATAGTAGAGCTCCTGTGCCTTTTCCAGTGGTAGATCTTGGTCCCTTGGATGATTCACTCTTTTCCATTAGCAGGACCTCAACCTAAAACAAAACAACAAATGGTTAGAAAATAAAAGAAGTCAATGATCGAATCCAAGTCAACGAATGTGCAAATACATGATTTCTATATCCAACCTGATTTGACGGCTCCTTTTTGGATCCCCCAAAGGCAACAAGAAAATCCTTTTCCTTGTGCTGTACAAGAACTAGGCTGAAACCCTGAGAATACAACAATCTTTAGACAAATAATTTCATCTTGCCAAGAAGAATGCTACTAACACTACACACATCATCTCAAAATGATATCAGATAACAAATATCATAGCAATTATGGACTAATTACATCGGCTCAGGCAACCCATAAGCTCAAATGTCATCTTTATGCAGTATTCCCATAAGCTCAATAGCGAAAGTGAAAGCCAGACAGAGGCTATGCACAATTTGAGATGGCATCAGCTTACCACGAGGGTGTGGCATCAATATGGACTTCCCAACGTAAAGCTTAAAGCCAGAATATTAGCTTTTAGTTCCATGGTTAAACTAACAGCTAAAATGGATGATAAGTTTTGACAAATTTGAGAAAGTAATCAAAGAACCAACAGATAAATCCAAGCCTTCAAGGATAAAATAGAAAGCTCATGGATTTATGGCCATTAAAAAGTGTATTACTTTTATAGAGATATCAAAAAAATTAATTAATGCATAATTTTGGCACATCATATGGCATGAGGCTAGCATTAAAAAGATTTGCGATACTTGATAATGCAAAGAACAAAATCTATATGACTCACCTTGTTGGTGGTGATGGAAGATGGCAGTGATGCAACAGCCACAGACCACTCAACCTTTAAAACATCAAAGACTAAAGTCTCCACATGTCCTGGAATAATTAGGAATAAAAAGTTCATAAATGAATGTTAAAAAAAAAAAAATTAGTGAAACTAGATAAAAATTGCTCAAAGCTGCACTGCATTTGATCCACATCAGAACTCAACTCCCAGGCCAGTGAGATATTGAAGATAAACTTCTTCAAATCATGGGAATCAAAGGAGTTGAAAGCCAGCCCTTTCAATCTTCCTCTTTTTTCTCTTTCTTTTTTCCTAAGTCATCAAATGCTTTCTCAGATCCAAAATCAGGTTGATTTTGATAGCCTTCCTACATTATAGTATAGGTGGCAACTTATATGGTTGAAATCATCACCATGCTCCAGAGTTTAGAACCATTGCAACTCTGTGTGTATTAAACAAGCCAAGAAAAGAATAAGAAACACTGAAACATATGGCAGGAACATCCTAAAGTAGATAGGTCTGGATTGTCTATCCAAGAGTGAATGATGTGAAAGCAAGGATATCAGAGGCACGAAGACCCTTGAAGATCTATTAGGGGGGAACAAAAGGAGGAGCAAAAGCTACTTCTTGCATTAAACCTAACATAATACTATAATGAGCAACAAGTCCAATCAATTCGTGGTTGCAACATGAGAGAAAGGTCCACATGCTTATTAAGCGACCAAATGAGAGAAAAGGGTCAAAATATTCTAACAATGCTTCTACGCTCGTAAGGCATACGTTGTTTCCTGCTTCCACCCCCCGCTATATACCATTTAGTTCCACACAAGACTCCACAGGAACCAGCTCTAGGCGATGGATGGAAACCATGTATATTTATTATTGACCATACCATCTGAGAAAGAAGATCTAATTATCAAAATGTCAAATCTAAAGAATTTTTAGCTTGCTTCTATGAGAGATGAAATTACTCGCTCACATAATCCATTAAAAAAAAAAAAAACAGATGAGGAGATGTTCCACATACCGTTTCAAAGTCAAAAGAGTACAAGTCATTCAAAGTCTTGGACTTCGATGCTCCTCCAAATAAAAAAAGAGTTTTATCATCATAAAGAGTTGCCACATGGTTAGATCTTGGAGATGGCCCTGTTCCTCTATACGTACAATTGAAAAGAATAAGAAAAACCCTTCGCTCCTAAATCAAGGGATATGACAACAAGAAGTGCAACCAGAATTCTCCATGACAAAGGTGACAAGTACTAAATTTGAAGCTTGTGTACAAAATAGCATCAACAAATTTCACAAAGTACACTAGAATCTACTCACGTGTAATGAAGAGGAAGCCATGTCAAAGATTTCAAATCAAACATATGCAGATCATTTAGTTTCCTCTTTTTAGCATCTTCACCCCCAAATAGGAGTAAAACAGAGCTTGCCCTTACCACAGTATGACCACTACGAGCAACCTGCAATACATAAACTTCAGGTTAGAACTTCTTATTTTTCATGGACCTTTTAGATTATAAATTTGGTACCTTAAAGGAAAGAAATGTAATATCATTTTTCCACCTCAGTAAGGTATATAACATTGTCCTAATCCAAGACATGGACTACCTGCACGAATTGCATTCTTACACCCCTCAGCAAAATTTGCATAATAACAAAAGCTACTGACAGGTTCTTTTCTCACATTTTATGCTTGCCAATTATCATGTTTGTTGGAGACTGATAGCCGTCTTGTCCACATAGCAATCCAAATTAGCATTCTAATTTTAATTCATTATTAAAAAATAAAACAATTATATGGATCATGTGGGTAGAAACATCTAATTCTCATGATATTTGGCACACATGATAAGCATGGGAGGGGTTTCTTTTCCAATAATGAACTTGCCAAATTGTAACTTCCAAAAGAAGAAACTATGGGTGGTTTTTTTTTCTTTTTTTGGGGGGGGGGGGGGGGGGGTGTTAAGTAAAGCTACTTCTACAACACAGCTAATCTAAAATTTTATCAAGCCACATGATATACCGGTATGTCACCCTTTGCTTCTATAAGTGACCAGCACTCCGTTTCAGTGTCAAATGCCCACACTACAAAATCCAAAATCATGTGATTAGGCATCATTTGGAAAAATATAGTAAATGAAAATATGACAAAACAAAATCAAAATCAAAGCATACACACAAGAATACTCAACCTGAAACTCTGTCACTGCTAGGGTCAGTCTTTCCTCCAATCAGAAGAACCTTCTTTCCCCAAGAAACCTAGTCAAGGAAGGCAACAAAAAGAATTGTCAACACTTGAGCAATTTAAGGTTTTTCTAGCCTACATGACCTGACCTGGGACAATATGATTAATCAGCCAACTAACACTAGGGCATAGTCCGCGTATTATATGCATTATGCTTGATTCAGGGGAGGACAAAGAAGTGCAAACAAATCTCAACTGACATACATACAGGGGAGTGGCATTAAAAAACTTCTGCAGGGTGCAAACCATGGTGCACACCAACATTTTGCACCCACAAAATAACAATTGTTCTTACTTCTTTGCTTGAGCAGTGGGTGTTCATAGATCCTCAGAAATAGAACCCTAAATTTTCTCATCCATTACATACAATATCCCAATATTGAAAATTCTCAAAAAAAAAACAATTCAGCTACAAAACAAGGCAAAACAAAATAGTAGTTGAGACATATAATAATACCAGACTATGGCCCTTGCAAGCAGGAATCTTTAGTGGCAGACTGCTTGGTGACAAGTAAATCTTTGATGATGCTGTTGACCAGGTAAATCTATCAAAATTAAGCACCTGAAAATACACATGAAAAATAATAACATGTATATCATGCACTTATGCTATGAAACTAAATTAAAAATCTAATTTAATCAATTACTTTGATGTTAAACATAAATAATCTGGTGTCCTCCCCCCCACCCCCCTCTCCTTTTTTTGAACAACTTAAATCTATTGGTGCTGCCACTTTGAATGTAAAGTTTTTAAGGAAAGAGGAACATTCCCTACCTGTACATCATCCAACAATCCATTCCCAGATTCACCACCGACCACTATCATCTTGTTCCCAATCAGAGTTGCTGCATGCTATTCATGAAAAGAGTAAACTGGTGGTTTTTTTAATAAAAAGCTTAAATTAATCAAATTCAATCAGCTACACCATATAAATCAAGCTCATTCACGAGTTACTGCTAAATAACATTATACATTAAATCGAGGAGTAGGTTTTTCTCCAGCAATTGACAACACCATCCAATTCTCCAAGCTACCCGATGCACAATTACTAATCTCAGGTGCAGCGGCAGAAGACGAACACTGGCGATTGAGTTCATCAGAAACACTAGTTGGAGGTGCAGCACATTCACTCTGCAAAATTGTAAATACTTCACACACATACTCATCAATGCAAACCCATTTGGAAAAAACAATTCAGAATTAAAATCAAAATCCATACTTTTGATCCACTAGTCTTCTTTGTGTGTCTTATGGGACTTCGAGTTCCCTGAGCAGTTTCTGGTAGATGGAGTTTCAATCTGATGCACCTCCCCACATTTCAAAATTAGTATCAACAAATGTATATTATACCATCTTTCTGTTCTTTCAACATGATTCTAAACTTTACAACATTTGTTTTTGTCAATCAATAGAATAACATTTTATGTATTAACTACAATGTTGGTGTCTATCAAAAAAATTATGTAATGAGTTGAATGGCACTAACTTTGGAGATTTGATATTGATAATGCACTTATGTTTCAAAAACTTCAATAGTCTTTTTATTTTATTTTCCTTATATATATATATATATATATGAATAATCGATATGCTTCAAAATCAAGCTCAAATTTCTCCACTAGCTAAAACAAAAATCAAACAACATTTCTGCACAATAAAATAAAAAGTAAATGGACAACAAATTTTTAAATAAAGAGAAGCTGACCTTGTATGCTTCAGTTTTCTACGAGAAAAACTGAACATTTTTCTGAGATCAGAGCTTGAAATACCAAAACCAGACCCTAAAAATTAACGAATAAAGCCACATTATCATATTACATAAAAATAAAAATTATAAAAAATATTCACGGACAATAATAAACAGAGATTAATCTAGACTTTTTTTTTGAAACGACAAACAAGCTCACCTCTGAGAAATATTTAACAAAACAATGAATGACTGCGCTAGCTGTTTGGTTACCGAGAAAGTTAAGGAAAATAAAACAATGTAAGCAAGAAAGAAAAGTAGGAACAGAAAAGAGTTATTATTGAAGAAGCAGTGGAAGAAGAAGGCTGGTGAGGAAGAGCAACACTGTAACAAGATGAGAGTGAGATTGAAGACGAAGTGTTAGAAATGAATATTGATAATAAGTAGAGAAAAATAAAAATAGTTGAGAGAGAGAGTACAAAAAGAAGACCTTCAATGATAGACAGTGTTTTGTAATACTACTGTTTTTCACACATTGTTGCTCTCTCTCTCTCTCTACATTGAGCTGTAATAATAACCGGTGAGTGAGTGAAGTAACATTATAGTGCGTAGGTTAGCATTTGTTGCGTTTTTAATGTTGTTATTTTTGTCGTACCGCCGCAAATAAACTATCAACTTTTATCAAGTTAATGAAAAGTTTGGCAATGATGATTATCAAAAAAACTTTTATCATAAAATTGTAACGTCACATTCACGTAAATCAACAGCTTTTTTCAATAATAATAATAATCTACTGTACCTGCTGGAAGTTGCTTATTCACCTAAAATTTAGTAAATGATAGTTAGAATAGTACAGTACCTAAAATTTAGTAAATAGTAATTAGAATAGTATAGTGAGACTTATAAATAGTATTAAAAAGTATAGTAAATAGTAAGAATTATAAATAGTAGTAAAAATAAGCTGAATAGTAAAATAAGTTAGCAAAAATAAAGATCCGTTTGGTACATATGTATAAACGCATATTTTTAGTTTCTAAACAATATTACATGTATTTCAACACATTTTTTCACCTATACGTATTTTCAAAAAATATAAACAATATTACTAGTACAATGTTATCAAGAGGTGTTTAGGAGAATAGTTTAAGTATTTTTGATATATGTGTGGGTGAAAATGTGTATAATATTGTTTAAAATGTGTTGAAATATGTTAAAACAATAGTGACAAACAGGCCTCAAATAGCCCATAAACTATCCACACAGACACTATGGTAAAGATCACAATTTTTATCAAAACTTAGATAAAGTTATAAATTTACCATTTTTACTTTACTACTTATCACGACAAAAAATTATAGTTTTAGATTGAGATATGGGCTAGCTCACTATACAGGGAGAGCTAGAGGAGTAATTTTTAAGTACTCTCGGAATACAGAAAATGGTGTTTTCTCCTCTCATATTTATGATAGAGTCTACTCATTAAATTCATGATGGACCTCGTCATGAATGTGAAACAAAAAAACATCATTTCTCCTTGTTTCAATACTGCCTAAGAATTTTCCAAGCCAGAGACTCCTAAAAAAAAAAAAAAAATTAAAGAGCCAGAGAGAGCAACAATGTGTGACTGAAGTAGCGAAGTAATAATAACCAGTGATTGAAGTGAGTGATTGAAGACTTGAAGTAAACCAGTGAAGTAATGTTATAGTGCGTAGGTTAGCATTGGCAGTGCTTCAATTTTCTTTTTCTTTTTTGTTGTTTTGTGGTGAGTGTGGGGTTTATTTGGGTTTTAGTCTTTTAGAGCAGGGAAAGAGGTTTTGGTTGGTAGAGGCATTAAAACAGTGTGAATGACCGTTGAGTGAGCGAAGAGAAATATGTTGATGGGTTTCTTGTTTGGTTTGGTACTCGAGGTAGAGAGTGTTGTGACATGTGACTTGTAGAGAGAGAGACATTTATTGTGTATGAGCCTAGTGGGGGCCACAGCTTCAGAGCTTGTCTCGGGACTTGGAATGAGCGAGAGGAAGAAGACTCTTCTCTTCTCACTCACCCGTGGGATCGGAATCTCTCCAAAGAGCCACTACCCCCGCACGTGTTGCGACTTGGAACTTTGAAATTTGAAGCAATTCAAGCTGACTCTCTCTGCAACTGCGACACTCTCTATCTTTTCCTTTTATTTTATCCCAGTAAAGTCACTTTTCTTTTTTCTTTTGAACAGAAGAAAAGTTACTTTTTAGTAAAAATAGTTGTGTCAGGGTATATGTTACAACATTTTCTCAACAGGTGAGATGTCACACCTTCATGAGTTTAATAAAAAAAATTTAATAAAAAATATATATATTAGACTGAGATAAATATGGCTGTTGTTAAAAGAAGTAAAATTCTTATTTTTTCCCATTAAAAAATATCTTATGTTTTACTCCTTCCATTTTAACATGTCATATTATTTTATCACATATTTAAATATTAAAAATTTTAAAAACATTATTTTATCACATATTTAAAAATTAAGAATTTTTAAAAATGTTATTAGGTACGGTAAGATATATTAAATTTTGACAAAAATAATATTTTTGTCCTTACATTTTAAAGTCACAATTAATTTGGTCCTTACATTTTATAAGTAGTCAACTCGTTAATGAAAAATGCGTTTAAAAAATTTATTTATAGTTTAAAAATGCAATGTCAGCATTAAATAAAAATTTAAAAGAAAAAAAAATCCATATCAGGCCAAGGAAAAAAAAAAAGAATAATGAGTCCCCGTTCGTTCTTCCTCTTTCTTGACAGCCAAACACAACAACCCGAAAAGACAAAATTCAATCCAAAAAATTCATAATAACCAAATCCACGTCAATGAAGCCATTAGCATAATTGAATCCAATGACTCAAAAACTCTACATTTTGATTGGGCCACGCAGGGCCGGCCCTAGGCCTAGGCCATTTAGGCCATGGCCTAAGGCCCCCAGACATGGAAAGGCCCCCAAATATGGGGGCAGTAAGTGTTTTTTTTTTTTTCAATTAAAAAAATATGAGTTAAGTGTACATTTTTTTTTCAAATGCCTAAGATATTAGAGTAATGCTAGTATGTTACAAGTTTTATTATAAAGTCCTATAAATTGACATTCACCAATCACATGAAATAATTCAATACTCATTTATTCTTTTGTTGAAGTATCACATCATTACCATATCAGTTTATAAGTTTTTTGCAATAAAATTTATAGTAAGTTTAGCATTTTCTCCACAAAAAAAAAAAAAAAGAATTAATAGAAATGCAACCTAATCTCCATTAAGTGAATGAAAAATGCTAAAAATAATACAAATTTTACGACAAAAATCTTACAAATTGATGTGACACTAATATGATTGGTGTCACTTAGACAGTATAATAAATGAATGTTTGAATAAATATATATTTTTTTTAAATTGGTGATATGCTAGTTTGTAAAACTTATATAGTAAGTATCATTAGCTCACTTTGGGTGAATTATCTATATTAATAAGTATGAATTAATAATAAATTTGAAATAAAAAAATATAATAAAAAATAAACTAAAAAACTGTATTATTTAAGTGATATTTAGATGTAAAAGGCCCCTTTATAATTTTCGCCTTAGGCCTTAAATTATCTTGGGCCACGTTGTGTACCTGCTTAGGTTAAATCCAAGAAAGCCAAGGAGCATCAAGCCATCAAGCCTTATGCTTTTAGAAGACCACCTTCTCACCCTTCTTTGAAGAGACATTGTTGTATAGTATTGTGTAATTATTTATTTGAACCCTAGTTTTAACAAATTGTGAGACGGATCCGTGTGTGTTGTATTGTGTTAATATTGCAGATGGTTAAGGAGGAGAAGATTAGTTCGAGTTAGTACACAAACGCCAAGTTCATTTTCTTGAAACAAAATTTGGTTATTGTGAATTTTTTGGATTGAGTTCAATTTTTGTGTTTTTGGGTTTCTGTGTTTGGTTGCCAAGAAAAATTGGGGAATTTTTCAAAATCATCAGTTCAAAAAATTATTTTTTCTGCTTTGGATTTTTTGTTTAATGCTGACAATGAATTTTTTAAATGATAAATTGTTTTTTTTTTTTAGCCATATAGGCATTAAGTGTTAATTGTGCATGTCATGTAAGTATTTTCCGTTAATAAGTTAATGGTAGAGACCAGATTACTTGCAAGTTCAAAATAATAGAAACAACATTGACTACTACTAAAATGTAAGAACTAAATTGACCATGACTCCAAAATATAAAAACCAAAATGGTGTTTTACCTTAAATTTTAAATAAAATACTGATGTAACAATTTTTTTATTGGATAGTATAAAATGTGAATTCTACACCTCATATTTACCAAATTTGGACTCATTGTTAAAATGTTATGACACTTTGTCAAGTTACTATACTTTTCATTTAAAATAAAACTGATAGATTGATATTATAACCAACTAAATTTTTCTTTTTTACTTGTACAAAAAATTAATTGGCCATCAATATTCAATAATATTATGAATTTTTTTAATTGATTTATTATTTTGTATTTAAAAGTTTTTTATATATAAGATATAAATTATACTCTAACCTAATGTAAGTGTATATGTGTATAAAACTCTATTATAGATACTTGAATTTTGGCCCTTACCTCCCAAACCCCACATCCACATGCACTTATACTCGTGGAGTAACCACCAGACCAATGGTGTGTGGTGATCTTTTGTATTTAAAAGTTAGATTAATTGGTAAAAAAAATACATTCAATAAATGTTAGTTTTCATAGCAATGCTCATAAAATAAATCCATTTAGAGCAACCACATCAGCTCAACCAAACTATTCTGTCTATTTTACACTACCACTTTTCCAAAACACCCACATCAGTTCATCTATTTTATCATCTACTCTATTTAAATAATATTATTTATTCTTTTATTTTTATTACTTATTTATTAATTATCAGTTATAGCATCTTTCATCAGTCCAATCCAAAAGTCTCTCTCTCATTCCTCCCTTAACTATCTTCCTCTCTCAAACACTCATACACGGCGGTAGATCAGGCGGCAGATCAGTGATTTTTCCTGTGCCCCTACTACTTTCTGGTTCTTTATGGCTGCTCCCAAACGAGATCTCACCATCATAGGTTCCTCTGGTTATGATCACTGGATTTGCTTCCCCTTTGGTGATTTATGTAGTTTAAAGGATTGTTATAGCTGGGTTAGGAGTACTATTGGCGGACCGCACTTCCTGTTTTGTGATTTCCGAGGTTGAGGAAGAAATGCTCATGACTGCTAATGGAGGACAGTGTTCATAGTTTGGAGGAGAGATAAGTATATATATATACACATTTCTACAGCAACCGTGCATATTTGCATGGTTACTGTAGCAAATGTGCAAATATGCACATTTTTACACCCACTGGATGTAGGCAATTTTTTTAAAAAAATGTGTAAATTTTGTTACTTTTTGTATTTTAAAAGATTTTAGAAGCACTGATGTGGATGCTTTATAGAGCATTTACAACAATACAATTTTTTTTTTTAATACAAGATAGAATTCTACTCTAGCATAATCTAAGTGTATATATATGTGTAAAGCTTCCTCCTGAAAACTTGAACCCAGACCCTTGCCTCCCACAAGTACTTATACTTGTGGAGTGACCATTTATACTTGTAGAGTGACTATCGCACCAAGGGTATGTGGTGGTACAACAATACATCTATAAAAAAAATTGTTTTTGACCATGCAATTAAAAAGCTGTTCCTAAAAAAAAGGTAGGGTTTGAAAAGGTTACAGTTTGAAAGGGCATGGTTTTAAATGAGATGTCAAACATACACTTCAACACCTTTTGAATTTTCTTGGGATTATATAGGAATTTGGCTTCTTTCTACTTGTGGGAGTTTAAGTAAAATCTTGTTGATTGTTGACTTCGTTATCAAAGGAAGAAAATCAATTTGTATTATAAGAAATGTGATCGATTTTTCTTTTTTAAAAATTAAATTTGGCATATGATTTTGTGTAATTAAGTGCAATTGTAACCGTCTAATTTTTCTTCTTCTTTTTTAGGGGAAGTCTAATTTTATCTTAATAATCTAATTTAACCAAACTTGACATTATTTTATAAGAATCTTGAAAGAAGTTTTACCTGCATATTAGAAATATTAGAAAGATAAATTCCGGGGGTTAATCAATTACTTTCCCATAAGATTCATAAGGTCCTAGATTCAAAACATGCAAGCTCTACTTAGGTGAGAAGATGAAAAAGTTCAAGAATGGAAAATTTTGAGAAAATAAAAAATGTTTAATTTTCCATCATGTGTATTTCGTAGGAGAGATGAAAAAGTCAAATGATAGAAATTAAATTACTATTATACCATTATTATAGTATGAAATAATGGGATAATAGGGGTAAAAATGTCTTTTAAAATTCACATCCTCATTTTCTCTTCATTTTGGCAGAGATTATATTTTGTGGGCTAGGTTGGAAAATCATTCACCCATTTTCCTTCCCCTCAACCAAATTAGGGGTGTGCATGGGTCGGGTTGGGTTGGGTTGAGGAGATTTTTTGACTCAACCCACCATGGTGTGTCTAAAAAAATTCAACCCAACCCAATCCATCACATAAGTCCAACTCAACCCAACCCACATGGATCGGGTTGGATCGGGTTGAACCCATAGGTTGGACAAATTTATTATTATTATTATTATTATTATTAAATTGAGTAGAAAAAAATATAAATATAAATATATTAAAAAACCCAAATATTAGTATCAATGTAACTCCTTAAAGGCAAACAATACTAATGACTAAATAACAATAGTAATTTACTAGGGTTTGTGTAAATTAATTGGCTTTTATATAGGATAGGAAGAGTTGGTTATTTTAAAAAATTTATTAATTATATAATATATTTTTAAAAAAATATATATATATATATATTAAATATATAGGTGGGTCGAGTTGGGTTTGGTGGGTTTGAAATTTTATGACTTAAACCCAACCTGACCTGCTATCAAAAAATTTGTTGTAACCCAACCCAACCCACTAAGGCCTAAAAACCGACCCAACCCGGCAGGTTAGGTTGGGTCGGTTTTGGCGGGTTGGTGAGTTGGCTGCAAACCCCTAAACCAAATAATGCAAAACACCGATTTTCTCCCCCACAAACCCCCCCCCCCCCCCCCCCCCTTTTTTTTCATCATTCACCTTTCCACTCCAACCAATTGTAACATTAGTCAACATCTTAAAGACACTTCAAAGGAATTCCTCCTCATAATCACCTAATGAGCGAGAGAAGGGAACTACACATTTTATGAGAATAGTCAAGTGTCATTACATAGGCATAGACCACAGACTGATGAGCCTCTAATTTCCTACCCCCCCTTCCCCCTTCCATCATTCACCACCAATTGTAACATTAGTCAACATCTTAAAGACGCCTCAAAGGAATTCCTCCTTAAAATTACCTGACGAGTGAGAGAAGACAAATACACATAACCACCAAAATAGACAAGTGTTTGAAGAACTCTAAACATTGCCTTCCTTACATTACATAGGCATAGGCCATATACTGATGCGCCTCTAATCTCCTAAAAAGAAAACACAAAACTGAGTTTTAAGTGCCCAATTGGGAATGTACAGCCATGTTGAGAAAAGCAAAAAAATCCATTGTTTAACTCATAGGTTAAGCCCAATCTTCACAACTCATCACGAGCCTACCTGTTGGGATTAGGCCGAGGACCAATGGCCTGCCTTAGAATTCTTGATTAAGCCCAGTTCGCTCCAAATTAATTTGTTTGGGCTTAAATTAGCCCCATTCATTTTCGGAAGTGGTTTGGACTGAATTTTGGGCTAGCCCGTGATTGATTACGCTCATTTTAGTTTTATTTTTCCCCCCAAATTAATTTTTTCCTTCTTTTACTGCCAGCCTATTGCTCGAGTGAATTTTTATACCAAAAAAAGAAAAAAAAAAGTCCAATGCATTAATTATATGTACATTTGCCATATGCATGTGATGTTTTTTTTTTTAAATTTTTTTTTTTTTTATACAAGATAGAAGGTAGAAATTCATCTCTAGTTTTATCTAAGTGTAAATGAGTGTGAAGCTTTCTCCTTAAGATTTAAACCCAAACCCTTGCCTCTCACGTCTCACAAGCACTTATTCGCGCCAAAGAGGTGTGGAGGTCATATGCATGGGATGTTGATTCGTGGCATCTAATACATTTTTGACATTTATGAGTCTTATAACGGAAGGGAAAATGCTCATGGTGAAGGAGGGACTAATGAGAATTTGATGCACAAATAAAATATGTCACTATCATTATACGTACCATAGAATGCTTTGTCATTTGGATAAGAAAGAATTAATTGGGACTATGTGCATGAATTTAAAGCCCGAGAAGCCATATTGATGGAGATAGCACAGCAGGCCAGGGCTTGGAGAAAGAGCGAGGGGGAATAAAATAGCAGCAAAGAAGGATCAATTTGTAAATTTCCTGTGAGTTTAGGATAAAACCATTGCTTGGAGCTATGGAATTGATCTATATTGTAATTATTGTTATATCTATCATACATGTTGTGCGTGAAGCTTTTGTAATTTTCCTTTTTCTGTTTACCTGACAAATACAAGAACTTCAAAATTTTCAAGAATATATAGTAGTTTTAAAATTATATTTTCGATAAACAATTTCACATATGACAACAAAACGTAGTATTTTCTGAAAGAGTATTTTGATAACATTTTTTTTAGATGAAATCATACTTCTAAAAAATTTAATTTTATTTCAAACTATCACAGTGGGTATTATATTATTCAAACAAGTTATTAAAATTTCTGTACTCCAGTATAAAAGCATATAGATGGATGGCAATAAAGCCCGCTAAGTTGTGGCAGGACTTTTTCTACGATCTGTAAAGGAGATACTAAATAAATAAATAAAAAATAAAAAATTGAAAATTGAAGCTCATCAGTTTGCCCCAACAATGAGCTTATTAAGAACAATATTAAACTTAGAAGTTATACCATTGATGCAAATTGGGACAACGTTAGCAAAAAGCATAACATTATATTATTACAAAAAGCTTATAGTACTCGTACGTAGTAGACTTCATAGCAAGCTCTCTCTCTATAGGTTTAATACATCTGACGCCTACTTCTCATGCATATATATATTATTATGTTATAGCCACAACATTTATTAGCGCCTGATGTTGTTATAAGCTAAGTTAATCAAACCCATATTGCCCCAGCACGTCTAAGCATTGGGATTAAGGACCTCTTAAGGTGAAGACTCATGACCTCATTGGCTCCACCCACAAGTTCACCTCCAATGAACACAGCTGGGACACTTGGGCTACAACCAAGCCTTGAAAGAGCTTGCTCAATGTCTCTCCCTCTTTGAATCTCATCAAGCTCATACACAGTTGGGTTCACCCCAAAATCATTGAAGAGGGTCTTGATGGAGTGGCACATACAGCAAGAGCTCTTGCTGAAGATCACCACGGGTCTCTCTGATGCCAAAGTTGTCACTCTCTCCATTGCCAATTAATGCAAAATTTTGAAATGTAGTATAAGAAAAAGACTAAATTTGGACACAATGCCAAATTTTGAGAGAAGGGTTTCACTCGAAAATAGTAGTGATTAAGCGAGCAATGTAGCTAGGGTTGTGAGGAATGTGAAGGCAATTGAGTTTTGGTGTGGAGTACTTGGCTCCCATGGCCACTTATTTATATAGGATTTGCATATCATGCATAGCAAGGGGGAAGCTTTGATAGTGAAGTGAAACGAGAATGTTCCTTTAGATATTTTAAATTGGGTCTTTATGTTATGTTCTTATCATTACTCGAAAGCGATTAATATTTGGCTAGATAATGACTAAAGTTGCGCAACAACGAATATTGGCATACAGCAATGGAAACTTGTCCTTGGCAGGACTTGACATTTAGTATTATCTAGTGCCTATATGTGCGTACTTTTTTAATTGTGAAATCTTCTTTTAATTCGTACTCGTTTTGCTTGCAATGTTATCAGTATATAAGGACGGGTATCTATGCAAGACCCGATGCCTCTTCTAGATTTAGATACATTATATTCCAACTCAGTCACAACATACAGAGTATGTGAAAATATAATGGGAGGAGTAGGAATTATTTGGATAAAATAAACTCATTTTGTCTTATCAAGAGTCTGGTTACTCTGTGAGACTGTAACATATATTACCTTCTTTTTTTTCATAGGGTGAACTTGGTTTGTATTTTGGTAATTTGAAGGGTGCGCATTTTTTTTGTTTATTTATTTATTTTTAGCCGTATCTATCTTGGAGGCATCTGCTAAGTTGGAGAAAGAAGTTGGATTTATCCAATTGTGGACCTCTATTTTATAAATAGAATCGCATCAAATTCAAGAAAGGGAAACATAATAAAGCCAAGTGAGGGGAAAGTTTATTGGGCAATATTTTTCAAATAGACCACAATGTTGCAAGAAGGTGAGAGAGACATCCAGAATTAAACTGTTTTATGAAGAGTGAATCTCTCATATATGTATAGTAATACTACATTAGGATATAATATATAACCCAAACATGATTATTAAGAGCCTTAAAATTTAGTAGCATTATCTTGATCATCTATATAGGAGAAATTTAATTGGTTTAGAATTTGGATTCCCCTCCCCTTGTTCACTTGTTGTAAGGAAGGAAAAAAAAACAAATGATCATGGTGGCATGGATATTATATCACCAGCGAATTGAAATTAAAGTTTCACAGAAGATATATAATTGGCCTAAGTTATTGAATATGGAAAAAAAATGAAAGGCCATTTTACGACAAGGAAACTTTCCTAGCAAAAGACTTTTGTTCCCTCTCATTGCTAAGGAGCTAAGTCTCCACTCACTGTCAAGCACACGTTCCATGCCAAGAAAAGTAGCCGTGCATGGAAAGAGAAATATTGCAGATACCATAAGGACAAGGTCCCCAATATTATCCTCTCTCTTTGTTCATTTTCCTAAGAAGAAGAAGAAAAAATCCCCGTTCTGTGGTGATAAAATAATAAGAGTGTTATTTTGTTTATGATGTTGAAAATACCTAATTAAATGTGTTTTTAACGGTTTCAAACTGAATGTACAAACAGATGTGGTTGGTTGAGATGTATTAGTCCAATAGTATGCGTCCAAGCTCAATCTTATTTTGAGTGCAAATCAAATCTTATATATGTACAACAAGTCTGTTAATCATATTATATAGTTAGTCTAAGTTTAGGTTGTTATGTATTCAATGCTGGGTTCATTGTAACACATGATTTATTCTTCACTATTAAAATAAAAATGTAGTTCTTAAGGGGTTTCTTCCGTAGACATAGACTATTAGGTTGAACCACATATCCCTTATGCTATACTTTTATACTTTCACTTCCGTATCTACTTTAGTATATTTAACAATATGTATAGCATTCAAGCGTGTAAGGCTCAATCAAGTATGAGAGAAAATGTTGATCGAAAAAAAAAAAAAGTATGAGAGAAAATGGCTCATAGGATTAAAATTTTCTAGGGTTTTTAAATTAATTTTATGATGAAAATTTCAAAATCTTATTCACATATGTAGTAAAAATTGATATTTTAAAAGATTCCTTGATTTTGCACACTAAAAGAGGAAATTATTTCAAAATTTAGTACATAATTAATTATAATTGAATTTAATGATACAAAAGAACACCGAGTTCCATTTTTATATATCATAAATGACTAAGTCATAATGTATTTGAAAAAATTTATTTCTATCTTTTATTATGTTAATATTTAATGAATACTAGTTTATCCAATTGGAAACCTCTATTTGGTAAATAAAATTATTGTTAGGGTTATATTTTTATGTAACTAGCATATCCTATGACAAAACGCACTTTATTTATAGTTGGATAGATCTAAGTGGATTCAACAATATCACGAAGTACTTTAAAAAAGTTTTTAAAGTGGTAATATTGAAGACATGAAAACTGTACAAAAAAACAAGTGGTAAAGTTGAAAATTGGATCCTCAACACCTAGCTCGATACTTCTATCTATCGAGAATTAATGAGGCTCGACACCTCTCGATTTATCAAGTTTCACAGATCTAGAAATCTCAGATTTGTTTTTCAACTCATGATGACTTGGCTTTTCTAGGGTTTCTTCTTCTAACCTACTAGATGATGAAAAGATTTATTTTATTGTTGTCATCATATGCGACTTAGGGTTTTGTAACCAAGTTGCTTTTAATTCTACAAGAGTGTGTAGTGAGGAAATTTGCATTTAGCAACAAACTTCAAGTTGCTGGGAGTTACTCACAAATTAGAGATAGTGCAATTGAAGAAATTTGCATTCAGCAACAAACTTCAAGTTGCTGGGAGTTACTCACAAATTGGAGATTTGTGCAATTGAAGAAGTCTACAAGGTCAAGTCTAATTGGAGATTGACACAAGGGTTTTAACTGTAGGCTGGTATTTTGGAATAATCTACATATTAGTAAAATTCTTATAATTGCAACTGCTTATTCTTGATTAGTGGATTCTTGGGAGTGGTGATCTGAAATTTATTTGATGGGGTTTTTGCCTTGTGATGGTTTTTCTCATTAATCAACAAATCACCGTGTCAAATTTATTTTTCGTTACACTCTAGATTAGATTTGTGATTTGTTTGTGCCTTCACGGTATTTGAATAAAAATCTAAATAATTAATTAACTTGAGTAATTGAATTAATTAACTGTGGTCAATCTATAACCCAACAATTACATATATTTTTTTTTTATAGAGAAACTGCATCTAATTTAAGAAAAGGAATTACCTTATTATTAGAGAAAGAAAGGGAAAAGGGGTATCTAATAATAAGAAAGGGGGCAAGATAGGTGACAGTAGCTTGCTTCCAAGCCGGCCCGGCCGAACCCTTCCTTGTTCCATTCCTTGTTCACTACCTGCTTTCACTACCTTTAGGTGAATGAAGCATAAGGATAGAAACAGTAGTTCGTGCCTCATATTGATAAGTAAAAAAATTTACCTCCAAACCTTTGTGAGGAAAACTCTTAAAATTGATAAAACCACTCTCATGTACATATAATATATTTAATGAATCATATAACTTTTTTAAAATTGTAAATAATATACTTAATTAGTTTTGTAAAATAGAAGGGCAATTAGTGAAAGAGAAGATTATAGGGAAATACTTTCCCAATAGGCCATACAATGATGCATCAACAACATTGATTCAACCGTTTGATGAAGATTGCATCTAACGTATTTAATTAAAACCAAAAAAAAAAAAAAACTAAAACTAAAACTTACAAATTTAGATGCAACCGGATCATGGTAGCATGCGTTCTATAACCATTCAATTGACACTTAAGTAGATTGATACTTAGTTAATCTCACCAAGATTCTATAGTAAAAAAAAAGTTAATTTCACCGATTAATAGACTTCATTTTTTTTTTTGATGGGGTAAATATATACCCAATATAAATAAATGAAAGACCAATTATTATAAATATATATATAAAAGACCATACCACGCGTCACGTAGAAACTTCTCTAACAAAAGAAATATTTTGTTCTGATTACCAGTGCCAATGAGCCAAGTCTTATGTCTCATCACACTTTCGAGCACGCGTCCCATGCCCAGAAAAGTGACCGTACATATGGAAATAAAAAGGCAGAGATGCCATGACTCATGAGGTCCCCAAACATTATCCTCTCTATCTGTCCTTTTTTTCAAAGAAAAAGAAATTCCCCACTTGTTGTGGTAAAATAATAATAATAATAATAGAAAATATATATAAACTTAATTTTATTAAGTTATAATATAGAGTAAAATATATTATATATACTCGTGGATGTGAACCATCAAGATTCAAGAGTCGTGCATAATTTAAATATTGTGAGTGGTTACAAATCAATGCTGAATTTCTAAGGATAGACACTATATCCTACATATGACGCAATAAATTGCAGGGTATATATATATATATATATATATATATATATATATATATATATATATATATATATATATTCACCGCCAAAAGATAAAATAAAAGTATATAAAAACAAGCGTTGTAGCTATCAGACAATCCATTGTTTGATCGACCACAATGAATGGTTTATTCAGAAAGATCATATGTGATTTCTAGAAAGATGTTATCAAATCAAAAGCTTCTTTACTTTTGTTTTCAACTTTTTGTCAAAAATTCGAATCGTGCACGTGCAATATTTGATGGTAACACTAAAGTGTAAGTGCTTTGTATACATATATGATATATACTCCTTGTTTGTGAATTGTGAATTCAGTAGCGACCAACTTAATTCCAATTGGGAAGCCAATGCCAATGGCCAGTTTGTAGGGTTACTTGACCGTACGTAACACAGTTTTCGTACTCGTTAATGCATGCATGCAGGTCTAACTTATGTAGTAGTATTATTCTATTACTTATACCTAATCACATGAGCATTATTATTGGTGGTACTACAAAGTTATTTTAGTACCGCCAAATATAAAACTATGCTTAAATTTGTAGAGCTAAAACTAAATAATTTGATTCCACAACTACAGTACTATGTATTAAAATTTCTTTTTTATTCTCATGTTCACGATGCTATGTATTAAAAGTATTTCTTTTTCTCCTTTTTTTTTTTTTTCATTCTTTCCTATTCTTCTCTTCTCTCCGAAATATCACTCTTCTCCGTTTCATTTTTTTTCCTTTCTTCCTCCACTCAACCATTCTAGAACTTTTCTCTCATAAACATCTCTATCTAAACTCATTCACAATCAAAATACAAACTCAAATCACAATCTTAAAACTAATCAAATCAGAATGATAAAAAAAAAAAGATAGCAAACAAATCTAACCCATCTAAGCCAATCTCTGTGTGTGTGTGTGTGTGTGTGTGTGTGTGTGTGTGTGTGTGTGTGTGTGTGTGTGTGTGTGTGTGTGTGTGTGAGAGAGAGAGAGAGAGAGAGAGAGAGAGAGAGAGAGAGAGAGAGTTGAAGTAGAAAAACAAAAATGAAAACAAATAAAGAAAAGAAAGAAACATGTATGGATGAGAGTGAAGAGCAAAGTATACGTGTGTGGAGGAGAGTGAAGGGAAAAATATATGTGTGTGGAGGAGAAAAAAAGAGGAAAAAAGAAAAAAAGAAAAGAAAGAAACGTCTATGGATGAAAACAAATAAAGAGATAAAAGAGAAAAATAAAATAAAAAATAATAAGAAATTAAAATTAAGAATTGTTATCATAATATTTTCACAATTAATCTTAAGTGGTAGATTATTACTAGCTAATATTGGTGATTTTTTTTTTTTGAGAAAGAATAAACTATCATTTTATCGTAGTGGTGGTGACTGTTACGATAGCGGTGGTTGTGATTGTGATTATGATTATGATTATGATTGTGATTGTGATTGTGATTGTTGTTTATTATAGTGAATATATTATTTTATTTTGTTGTTTATATTATTTTATTGTGTTGAAAACTAAAATAAAATCAGTGATATTTGGTGTTTTGTAAATTGAGAGAGTAAAATAGATAAAATAGTTTTTTGTGGTGCCAAATTGCTAAATTTAGAACTCCATCAATGTGAGCTTATACATCTTTATTTATGCATGCTAAGAATTTTCAAAGACAATTTTTTTTTTTTTACAGATACTTTGATTGTCTATATTGAAAGAAAAATTACTAAGAATTTTAGTTCATATTTGATACGTGTGATTTTAGTTCTCTAAAAAAGCATGGGCTACAGCCTACAACTTAATTCACAATATTTAATTATTTTTTTATAGATTTTTTTTCTTATTGTACCTAGCTACCCAATATTTCTATAATACTTTATTAGAGATAGATAAAATTGTCATAATATTCTTGTAAATCTTAGTATATTTTTAGTGTAGTTTGATAGACACTTTTCTATTATGCATTTCTTGGTTTAAGAAATATTGTATTTTGATTATTGTGTTGAGCTATGTGGAGCTTAGTTGTGTTTAATCCATATTATGACCCTATCTGATATAAAAGTGTTATAATCTTTAATGAGAAATTTTCTAAGACCAAGTTCATGAAATATTTTTGGCTCATTTTTAGCCCATTGTGAATCTTATATGTGGGATATAAATACCATTGTTTCATATTAGCAGGGCCGGCCCTAGGCTCAGGCCAATTAGGCCATTGCCTAGGGCCCCCTACTAGAGAAATGCCCCAAATTTGGGGGGGGGGGGAAATTGTTTTTTTTTTAATTTATAAATATTTTTGGGAGATATTAAAAGAATTTTAGTTTACATTTTTTTTCACTATTAAAAAGGCCAAAAGAATTAAGTAATGATAAAGATAGAGATAAGACAAATCTAAATGAATAGGTCTTACAAATAGACATGTTACTAATCACAAGTAATTCAAATAGGAAAATGTTGAAAATACTATAAATTTTACTACATAACTTTTATTCATTTTTATACAAGATAAAAATTCTACTCTAGTCTATCTAAGTATATATGTATATGAAACTCCCTCCTAGAGACTTCAATATCGACTCTTGCCCCCCACACCCCACAAACACTTATACTTGTGAAGTGACCACTGCGCTAAAGGTGTGCGGTGGTCTATATAACTTTTATAATTTGATGTGATAATGAATATGATAGGTGGACTTCAACAAATTATTGAATACATTTTTGAATGAATTTTTGTGATTGGTGATATATCTTTGTAATTCTCATGTTATAAATTTTATAATATCTCTAGCATTTTTCTAAACCTCATGTCACTGATCACTTCCGTTACAATATCAATTTGTAGTAAAATTTGTTATAACTTTAGCATTTTCTTAAAAAAATCATATTAAAAAGTAAAAAGAATTGATTTAAAAAAAAAAACTTATTATATAAAATGCTAGTTGTATTTAAGTGATAACATAAAGATCCCATTTGAAGATTTCACCTTAAGCCTCCGAAAAGTTTGAGCCGGCCCTGCATATGAAGGTTTAATGTATGTTGTTTTGAGAGAGAGAGAGATATTGTACTACTGCATCTGTATTTTTCCATGAAATTAATAAATCACTACAATCCATGAATGTAAGAAAATTGTCGAACCACTTAATTTCTTGTGTCATGTGATTACCTTTTGTGTGTTACATTTCTATATGTTTTTACGTCTCTCACAAATCATGAAATTCGTGTATATTCCCAATATATTTTGTTTGTAACTCTCTCTCTCTCTCTCTCTCTCTCTCTCTCTCTCTCTCTATATATATATATATATATATATATCAATCTTCATAATTTTAATTTGGTCTTGACAAGAATTAATTGCCATCATACATATGTCGGTATATCATATACTATATAATAAAAGTTGGGCTTAGACGCTGTAGTTGCGCCAAGTGGCTTCATCAAATTGCAGAATTTTTTTTATATTTTTAGATTTTTAAAAAATATATATATATAATTTTTCTTTTCTTATAATCTCTAAGTTAATAAAAATCTTAATTTGATTACAATCCAAATTTTCCATATATCTAATCCTTATTTAATCTTAATTTGATTACAATCCAAATTCTTCATCTAATCCTTATTTTTTAAGTGGAGTGTATTATAAAAAAAAACAACAACTTTCCTTCTTCTTCTTTTTTAATTACTACACTACCCCAAAAAAAAAAAAACTAATATATATTTAAATAATGAAAAATTTTGTAAAAAAATAAATGACAAATTCAGATCCACGTAAGTTTGAAGAAAAGCATACAAATTTTGTTTCATGATATTGACAAAAAATAATATACAAAAAAAGAATAAATCATCTTATGCATTCTGAAAACAAACATATTTATTGCACTCTTTTAATAAGTTATCACTCTTTTATATATATGTGTGTGTGTGTGTGCGCGCGCGCGCGTGTGCATTTCATAATACCTTAATTTCACACAATATGAATTTATTACATAACTTAAAAGTAAAGAATTTAATCATTTTTATTATCTATTCTATTATCTAATTTTAAGTAAATTAATAAAAAAAACTACTTACATATGAATTTTGATTAAACCGTGCACGGACATAATGCTAGTAGATGAAAGAAAATACAAACATGAGGAAGGCATGACTCAAGAGAATGAGATTCACCTGGCTAGAGAAAGAGAGAAAGGGCATGGGGATAAGGGTCCACATGAAATAGAAGAGTGGGGGACGTGCAAGGTGGAGAAAGAATGTCAACTTTTAGCACAAAAGATAAAGAAGAATGCAAGCACGGATCCTAGCATCACACATATATATATTAGCTATATAGGGTTTTGATTTGATGAGGCGTACCGCATTACAAACCCTCAACAAATTGCTAGCTTATTATTCCTCTAAAAAAAAAACAAAGAGAGAAGAAATGGAAAGGCCAGGGAATTTTTACCTTACATTTTATACTCTTTGCCTTTATTGCTTTTGTAGATACGAAACAGAAAGAATATCTCTCTCCCATCCAAAACCAAAAAGCAAGAAAAAAGAATAAAATTCTATCAAAAACTTGGCTCACCTCAGATGGATTATCGAACAAAATATATATCATCGACGTGTGTGTGATCGTTTTAATTATTCAGAAACTAATTTTCACATGTTTTGTTCTTTATTTATCTTACTTATTCCACCAAGATTTTATAAATATTTATTTTGATTCTTGGTGTTCTTGGTGCTACTGCTAGCTAGCGTCTCCTGAACAAAGTGAACATTGCTTTTGATGTCATACTTAATCCATCATTATACAATGTATTACTGTGCGTAGATCTGGGATCCGCTTACATTATGATTAAGATTCTTTTGGTATACCATTTCAAAATGAAATTAAGTCAATTTATTCTTCTGTGTAAGTTTTTTTTAAAAGCCTTATTTTTTTAAAAGATAAAATGCAATTTATTTTAGCTTCACCAAAATACATTATAGTAAACTGACATTTTGCTCTTCTAGATCAATAGAGTAACTTGTGCTATGATCATCTACTATTATTATTAGGGTTTGGTTAATATATGCCGCATCTATTTTAGAAACTATTTATGGAGATTTAGAAAAATTGTTCAAAAAATTAATTATTTTTTCATTTATCATAAAAAGTTTCTTTAAATAATTTTTAAACATATGTCCTAATTTTTATGAACGTATGTTAATAAAACCCTTATTATAATAATAATTATTATTATTATTTGTTATCATCATCATCAAATATACTAATTAATTAGCATTTGAAAGTGGGAAATGTACGCAGTATGCAATATATACACACGCATCCCACATGGTTTATGTGACATGTTGATTTGATTGTCTAGGGTAGATATGGGAATTATAAATTCTTTTTGCAAGTTTGATGAATTTGATTTGACAAGTCAAAATACGAATTAGTGCTGATTTGAAATAAATTATGTTAATTACGTACCAATTAAACAAAATAATACATGAAAAAGAATAGGTTATACTTATATATATATATATATGTGTGTGTGTGTGCGCGTGTGTGCGCGCGCGCTCCTTTATAAGTGTTGTTAAAGGATAGTGAGACATTAGAATTGCCGCACGTGCAAGCATATCGGCATTCGGTGGAAAATCCTCCGATACTCCCTAAAAAATTAATATGTACCCACCGTAAAATAATCAAATTATTCATAAACAGTTTAACTCAACTTAATTTCTAAAAGAAAATGTTTTATTTTTAATATTTTATTTCGTAAAGAATCTAAAGTTAAATCTAGAAATATTCGAATTTTAAAAACATCAAGCTCTATGTAATTATGCAAGCTTGTAAGTATGTAAGCTTATTTGAGGATGTGTTGTTTGTCTCTTATGCATATATGCATTAAAAAGACTTATATAGCTCAATTTATTTCAAACGGAAAATATTTTCTTAGACATTGATTCATCCTTAAAAAAATATTTTCAAAAAATTAACTTGTTTTCTATGCTATTGTAATTAACTTGTTTTTTTGTATTTAGTTACAACCTTGCAATAAGTCAAAAGATATATTTTATTAACTCACACAAAAAATCATCAATATTTATTATAATTCAAAATTACCCCATTTCAACAAAAAAAAAAAATACCCCAATGCTTTTTTAATTATCAATTAAATCATGTCATCAGGGTTCTAATGATTTAACCAATAAAAGGCAAGTCACCAAATTTGGTACCAAGGCAATAAAAGCAATACAATCATGATACATCGATATGGCGTCAAAGTGAAAACCAATGGAGAACATATTCAAAAGAGAAACCGTTACGGGGTAACGTAACCCAACTAAGGCAATCCATTAATCTAGAAAAAGACCCCTGTTACTGTGGACACAACAGATGGGAGTCGCTACCTAGTTTTTGCAATGATCTAGGAACTATATATATAGCGTTCTCTCGGGGAATGACCTTTTTGATCTTACTACTAGAGATATGGGTTTGGAGTTAAGGTACGGTCTTGGGAAATGTTAGGCACCCAAAACCGCACAACCCTAAGATTGACTTTCTCTTATTGTGCCTTATATCTTAACCTTATTAAAGGCATATTCAATATTGTATCTAAACTCACACACACGCTAGCATTCATCTAACAATGAAAATGGCATCAAACATCCCTAACTATACATCTATCATGTTTGTCATCCATCACAAACCCTAGCATACATCTAATCATGCATCTCTTAACATTGGCATCTCATATCAACCTAACATACATCTACCATCATATCTTATCCAAGGCATAAGCACAACCCTAAGGTTGACTTTATCTCATTGTGTCTTATGTCTTAACCATATTAAAGGCATATTCAATATTGTATCTATACTCACACACACGCTAGCATTCATCTAACAATGAACATGGCATCAAACATCCTTAACTATACATCTATCATGTTTGTCATCCATCACAAACCCTAGCATACATCTAATCATGCATCTCTTAACATTGGCATCTCATATCAACCAAACATATATCTACCATCAAATCTTATCCAAGGCATAAGCACATAAACAACAAAATTAAAGTAGAACATAGGTAGTATATGATCACGGTACCATCAAGGGATCATGAAGAACATTAAGAACACAACATGCTTATTCAAACCACCACATCATGTTCATGAACCCTAAACAAGATTGCAAACAAAATACATATATGTGTGAATGCATAACTTACCTTAGTTACCTCACCGCAACTTAGCACATATGGCATTTATGCATGAACATGTGAATGCGTGTTCGTGGCATAAAAATAATGAAAATACAAGAAAACATTAATTCTCACATGTGAAAGGCAAACAAACAATCAAACATGTGAAATAGAAGCTCAAAACCATGAATATATGAAAAATTATCTAAGACAAAAGCATTGCATGTGAAATCAGAAACGAAATCAGAAAAATTAGGGTTAAGATTTCAACTTTCTAGGCAGGATCATGCGAACGCATGAACAAGCCTATGTGTGCATAATCAAGTCTGTGTGCGCAGGCAAGATTGTGTGCACGTGGAATCCACCCCAGAAATCCTAAAAACACAGCAAATAGAGCAAGTTTATAAAACAAGAATTCTAATAGCCTAACATGCTATAAAACATAATAACTACATAAACCTAAGCTATATTAACAAATAAAGCATAAAAAAAGGCAAAGAAACAAGATTAAAAGCAAGATTAAGATTGAAAAGAGAGGAAGAGTTTAGAACTCAATACCTTAAATAGGCTTGATTTTTTACCGTTCTCCTTAGTCAAATCTATCCACAATTAAAAACAATAGTGATTAGTAATCTTAAACTCAAAAATAAAGGCCAAAAAAGGCCCCAATCAAAAGAAAAATTACTTGAGGATGTTTTGTAAAAAAACTCTCTCTTTGGTTCACTATTTCTAGTGAATCTTAATGTTTTTTCGTAGGATTTCTATGTATTTTGAAATGGTACCATATATGGCTATTTATATTGTGAAAATGGGAGTTTGGAATGATTCCTAGATGATGTGAGATTCGTTCCAAACATTAATATTTAATGCAGAAACTTGTCTTTCATAGTTTCTGGAACCCTTCATATGCGAGCAAAATCGGGCTTGCATGCACATGCATTATGACTGTGCGCGCATGCTAATTACTACATGTGCATGTCGAGGGCTTCCTTAACTTTAATTTTTCAAAAATAAATTTATTTGCTTATTAAAAGTTATATTTTCCATTTAATATTTCTCAAGTCAATTTAACATTTGATTGGGCCTTAAACCAACCTTGGGTCTTAGAATTTTAGCATCATTAAGAACGGGGGCCCGAGTTATAAGGGTTACAAAATACGGTGTCTATGATTACCTAGAATCTACAACTCAATAGATGAACTCACTATTGTGAGCCACAACAATTTCAAAACTTTGAACTTCTCATATAGGCACCCTTTCACAAAAGACTTGTCCATGTAAATGACAAAGATGTCTTACTAACTTTAAGGCACCTATTGAAGCTTTGAATAGCAATGAAATCACTGAGAAACAACACTTTGTGGTTTCAAGCTCTTGTCCACAAGTATGAATACATACTGGAAATGTATCTCTATATTGTGAAGAAATTCTCAATAACCAGAATTTGTAATGAAGCAAGAAAGATATATGAAAATCACTAGCAACAGAAACAAGACTACAACGGTATATATTGAAATGAGAAAGTCCAAGAAAATGAGAGAAAGTAAGAGAAAGTGAGAGAAAGATTGAGAGAAGAATTGAGAGAATAAAACTTGGATTGAACAATTGAGAATTCTTGCATAAATACAACTGAGCTCAATGAGCTGTTTTTATAGTACAAGATTACACTAACTACTGAATCAACCATCAACCTTATGTGGATCTAAACCCTGAAATTTAGGAATTACAGTTCAGCTCCTTTAACTAAAATTCGCGCCAAAGCCAACTGCTCTTTGAACTGAGGAATACACTATCGTTTTACTAATAAATGTCTCCAAGTTCACTCATTTAGCTAAACGATGCATTTTGTTACACACACTCTATTTTAATGAAAAGATACGTTTAATGCAATGTTGAACTACTGTCGTTTTGACCATTAGTTATCTTCAACCTATGCTTATTCTTCTTTATAGGAATGGTATTGTCGTCTTTAACATCCCCTCTCAAACTGATGGGGGAAGAATCAACCAGAAGTTTGGCACAATGAAATTGAAAAAGAGGAGTAGGGAGTGATTTGGTAAAAACATTAGCAAAGTTGCCAGTAACAAACCCAATTTGCAATTGCTTGCAAAGGACCTTCTCGCAAGTGAAATGGTAGTTTACCTCGAGATGTTTGGTACGAGAGTGAAAAACAAGATTGGCCGATAAGGCAATTGCAAAAACATTGTCGCACCAAATCACAGGGACATGAGAGAAATAAATGCGAAGCTCTTTGAACAAAATACGAAGCCAAGAGAATTCCACTGCCGTTGTAGCTAAGGCACGATATTCAATCTCAATTGAAGAACGAGACACTGTACTCTGCTTCTTAGCAGACCAAGAAATAGGAATAGGCTTAAGGAAAACAAGCAATCCTATTGTAGAATGGTGATCAGTGGGATCCCCAACTAAATCTGCGTTTGAGAACGCAGTAAGAGTCAAAGGACCAGGAGTGAAAGAAATTCCAAAATGTAAGGTGCCTCTGATATAATGAAGAGTGGTAGTAGGATGACTCATGAACTAGCATAACTGATGAACACTAAATGCAATATTTGGACGAGTGAAAGTCAAGTATTGAAGAGCACCAACCATGCTCCAATACTGAGTAGGATCTGGAAGAGTTACACTAGCATTAGGAACTAATTGTATGGAAGAACAAGAAGAAGTTGGCTTTGGAGTTCTCCATATGAAATCTGTGAAGCACATCAGAGGCATATTTGGATTGAGTAAGAGTGAGACCATGAGCAATTTAAGTAATCTGAATTCCCAAGAAGTAATTGAGAGGGCCTAAATCCTTAAGTTCAAACACCTGACCAAGAGCAGCTATAAGATTTTGAACATAGGTTGAATCATTCCTAGTGACAATGATATCGTCAACATACAACAGAAGATATATGATGGTATCGGCAGAGCAGAAAATGAATAAAGAGCTATCTGCCACTGAAGCAATGAAGCCAATATAAAGCAAGTGAAAAGAAAATCTCTCAAACCAAGCGCTTGGTGCCTGTTTGAGACCATAAAGAGATTTATGCAACTTACAAACATAATCAAGGTGATCAGTATCCACATAGCCTGGAAGTTGATGCATATACACTTCCTCTTTGATATAGCCATGGAGTAGTGCATTAGACGCATCAAGCTGCCTCAACTGCCACTTGCAACTCACGGCAATAGCCAAAACAATTCTCATAGTGGCAGGCTTAACCACAAGACTAAAGTTCTCACGAAAATCCACACCTGCCTACTGATGAAACCCTTTTGCAACCAACCTGGCGTTGTACCTAGATATTGAACCATCACTATTCAAATTAAGTTTAAAAAGCCATTTGCATCCAACCAAATTCACATGAGGAGGAGCAAGAATAAGGGACTAGGTCTGCTGTCTCTGAAGAGCTTGAAACTCAACATCCATTGTCTCACACCACTATGGATATTGAGAGGCAATTTTGTAAGAGAAGGTTCTGTATAGGTGTAGTCCATAGTGACCTTGTAACAAAGTTTGGAATTTGGTTTGGTAATCCCACTTTTGGACCTGGTTTGCATAGGATGAGAATTTTGTGTATGGGGAGGTTGAAAAATGGAAGATGCTGGTGCTGTAGAAGGGGGAAGAGTAGGTAAAGACACTAGATGAGGATCTGAGGTGGACAAGAGTGATGGTTCTGCAGGTAATTCTACAGCAGATGGAGAGGGTGAACTTGCAAATGAAGAAAATACTAATGAGGTAGAGAAGAGTGGAGGTGAAGTATCTAAGGGAGGAGTAACAGATGAAGATGGATAGGAACCAAGTAAGGAGGGTTGATTGGTGGAGTGTAAGTAGAGTTGATTGGATAACCTAGTGGGAACAGTAGTAGTAGTGGAGGAAGTGGAAGACACAGAGGTGACAGTAGATGAAAAAGGAAACTTAAACTCATTAAAAAGAATATGTCTAGAGGTATACACATGATTTTTTTTATGATCAAGACAGAGATATCCTTTAGAACTAGTAGGATATCTAATGAAAATACATTCTTTAGTCCTAGGTTCAAGCTTGTGAGTAATGTAGGGTTTGAGATTGGGATAGCATGCACAACCAAAAATTTTAAGTTGAGTCAAATTAAGTGAAGAAGAGTATAAATTAGACCAAGGAGATTTCCGACCAAGAGCTGAAGTAGGAAGAACGTTAATCAGATTAACAGATGTTTGAGCAGCAAATGTCTAGTAAGTATAAGGCATAGAAGCTTGGGACAAAAGGGTAACAATAGTTTCAATTATATACCTATGTTTCCTCTCAACAACACCATTTTGCTGAGGTGTGTGAGGGTAAGAAAGATGATGAGTAATACCATGTTGTGACAGATAGGATTTGAAGTCATTAGAGGTAAATTCACCACCTCCATTAGATTTTAATATTTTGATTTTGGAGGAAAATTGATTTTCAATCATAGCATTAAAATGAACAAATTTAGTAAAAGCATCTGATTTGGACTTCAACAGATAAAGCCAACTAGATCTAAAATAATGATCAACAAACAATATGTAATATCTGAACCCATTAACAGAAACAACAAGTGTAGGACCCCACAAGTCAAAGTGAACAAGTTCAAAAGGCAAAGAAGCTATAAATTGAGCATTTGAAAAAAAAAAAGATTGTGAATTTTACCAAATAAGCAATGAGTATAAATTTGATCAACAACATTGTTCTTATTCAGTACAGATCTGACATTAGGAAACAAACTAATGAGAGCTTGATCATGAGGATAACCAAGCCTTATATGCCAGAGAGACTTATTGAAAATAGGTGATCTAGAAACATTATTATAGTCCTTAGGTGACAAAGAAAGTTAAGAAGCTTGATGAGGATAGATGGGGTAAACACCACCTTCACTCTTGCCCTAGTAGAGAATTTTCCCGTGGCCAAGGCCTGAATTGAAAGAATATTTTCATCAAAATAGCACCAGTAATTATTATCATGACAAAGTTTACGAACAGAAGCAAGATTTGATGCAATTGAAGGAACTCTAAGAACATTGTTAAGTTGAAGACTAGAGAAATGATGGAATAAGGGCAGTATCAATATGTGTAATGAGTAAAGTTTAACCATTGCCAACAGTGAGATGATCCTTAGTAGTGTAAGGCTTTAGGAAGTTGAGATGATTGAGGTTAGCTGTCACATGATTAGTGGTTGCACTGTCAGCAAGCCAAGGCTGATCTTGAGTAAGACAAGCATTTGATGTTGTGGCCATTGTAGCAAGCTTGGTAGGTGGATGCTTACCCTGATAAGCATAATCCATCCTATGATAGTAGTCAATAGCTAAATGTCCTAGTTTTCCATAGATTTGGCATGTTGGCTTTCTGATTTAGCACCATCAAAGCTAGATTGATTTTGATGAAAATGGTTAAAGGGACTAAATTGAGAAGATTGGTCATTTGAGCCTCTACCACCTCTATTGTTAAAGTTTCCTCTGCCTTTTCCTCTATTGTAAGACTGATTATAACCATTGCCAATAGATTTCTGATTAGTTATTGCAGTCATGACAAAGATGGTATCGTTGACCTCTAATCCTTCATTGAGTGACTCTTCCTCTGCATCTAGCATAGTTGAGAGCTCATCAAAACTAAGTTGAGTACTCCTAATTCTGATAGTAGATCTAAATCCATTTTACTCCTTAAGGAGTCCCTTAATAGCAATGTGAAGCAATTTTTCATCATCCACAATTACTCCAACTGCTAGCAACTTGTCCCTTACAACTTTGATTTTCTATAGATAGACATCCACAGTATCACTCCCTTTCTTGAGATTATGAAGCTCACCTTTAAGATTCATGATGTGAGACCTTGAGATTGAAGAAAATCTATTTTCAAGCACCTTCCAAACTTTTATAGCAGTAGCACATCCAATAGTAAGTGCAAGAATAGAGGGAGACAAAGTAGAACTTATAAAGGTAAGCAAAGCATTTTCCTTTGATTTCCAAACTAAGAAATCAGGATTCACAATCTTAGTGTATGATCCAGACAAATCTTTGAGAAATTTCTCAAGAATTAGCTGAGGCTCTTCAAGCAACTCAAACAAGGAATAGGTTTCAAGAACCATAGAAATTTGATGCTTCCACACAATATAGTTGGTATTGTCTAGCTTCATTGTCATCATATTCGACATATTAGACCGAAGTAAAAGAGGCTGATTTACTAGATTCACAACTGAGCTTGAAGACATTGTAGAAGTAGACGAGGACAATGCCATTGTTGAGCTTGAAGTTTCCATTGTTGAGTTTTGAGCCGCAACAGTAGATTGCTCTGATACCATGAAAAAATTCTCAATGACCAGAATTTGTAATGAAGCAAGAAAGAGATACGAAAATCACCAGCAACGGAAACAAGACTACAACAATATATATTGAAATGAGAATGCCCAAGAAAATGAGAGAAAGTAAGAGAAATTGAGAGAAGAATTGAGAGAATAAAACTTGTATTGAACAACTGAGAATTCTTGCATAAATACAATTGAGCTCAATGAGCTGTTTTTATAGCACAAGATTACACTAACTACTTAATTAACCATCTACCTTATGTGGATCTAAACCCTGAAATTTAGGAATTACAGTTCAAGTCCTCTAATTGAAATTCGCGCCAAAGCCAATTGCTTTTTGAATTGAGGAATACGCTATCGTTTTACTAATACATGTCTCCAAGTTCAATCATTTAGCTAAACGATGCGTTTTGTTTCACTCTATTTTAATGAAACAACGCATTTAATGCAATGTTGAAGCACTGTCGTTTTGACCTTCAGTTATCTTTAACTTGTGCTTCTTCTTCTTTACAGGTTTGGTATTGTCATCTTCAACATGTTGTACTCACGAAATCACAAGATGGAGGCTTTGATTTTCTATCTGTGTAGTATTTGGTTACTACTTCTATCAGCTGCTAGGAAGTCAAGTACATAAGTCTATATATAATGTGTTTTAGTAGGGTTAAGAAAACAAACCATGACTTCAATTACAACACGTAATTGAAAAATAGAGTCTGCGACGTCAATCAATAGAGTAACTGACGAAATCCAAATCTCAATCAATCAAGAATCAATTGAGGAACTATTTGATTTTGGTGATCATACAATTGAGTGACTATCGAAGATTGCATAAAAGGTACTTCTTGAATTGCTTCAACACACTTTCATCCTTGAATATTAGAACACTTTACAAACACTTTCAATGTTACATTCCAATCTATAACCTAATATAAATAATTATATGAACTAAACCCTTGTTTATGATATCAAACCTTAAATAGGATTTGAGAATCTCAAATAGGAAAACAAACCCAAAAATTTAGAATCTACACAAAAAGAGTAAACGAGAAAGTAATTTATTTATATATAAAAAAAGTTAGTGGTTGGCCAACACTGGTCGATTTTGTAAATGATAATCAATGCTCAGTCTATGGAGAGAGAGAGAGAGAGAGAGAGAGAGAGAGAGAGAGAGAGAGAGAGAGAGAGAGAGAGAGAGAGAGAGATTGCCACTAGGGCAGCTTTTTTTATGTCGTAAAGTTTATTTGTGATAATTTATTTTGTGTATGATGTTTTGAAGTAAAATGGGACAAAGAATTTCTAATTTTCAATTAGAATAGAATGCGGTATAGGATTATGGAAGGGAAGATAAAATCTCTCCCTTTGGTAGGAGAGAATAATGGAGAAAAATTAAGAGGAAGGTAAAACCAGTCTCAAAAGTTAAAACTAATTATCTATTCAAATTAAAGTGGATGGATTGGAGGAGGGAAGGTTTTTCTCAAAAACTTGTATGAATTGTCAATTTTGGTTTCACCTATCAAATATTTATTTGTTTATTTTTCGCTTTAAACCATTTAATTGAATGGAAATTATTTCTCTAGCCTCCTTTCTCTTTCCCTCTCAATTCCTCCTCCTTTCTATCCTTGATGATTCACTTGGCCCCCCTAACCAATTAGTGGTTCACGCCCATGGTTCTTTCTGTTTCCACACTTTTTTAATCTTCTCGAATTTTGATAGAGATGTGTGCTACAAACATATACATCATATCTAAAGCTCAACAACTTTATGTAAAATTCTAAAAAAATGATGCTCAAGCTAAGCCATGCACATAAATGGTCATTTGTGATGCAACTATCCGTGCACAACTTATACGTAACTCTGTCACATTCTCATCCCATGTTATCATCATTTTTATCCAAAGTTTGACATTCCCCACCCGTACCCAAAAAAATCTAATACCACCAAAAAAAAAAAAAACACAATTCTTGCCACAATTTTCGGTCTATATAGCAAATTATGAATAGTGAAGAAAAAATAATGAGTCTATATGAACGTAATAAACAAAAAATTACAATTTACCACATAGCAAATTATGAATAGTAAGAAAAAAATGAGTTTATGTAAAAGCGATAAACAATCAATTACAATCAACCATGTAAAATTATTGTGGTAAAAGTTATGTTTTTTTTTTTTTTGGGTTGACGTAGTACTACAATCACTCCCCATGTACCCTCACAGCACAAATACTGTAGTCAAGGGCATTTTCGTCCACACGAAAGGTAGTGAACCGTACACTGCATATTTTATATTTTTTCCCTCATGACCCACTTTCGGCATTTGGCTTATCTTTAGCTAATCTCTATATAGTGTTGTAGATTCTTGGCACAACTAGGGAAAATAGTTAACAGCAAACCACACAAGTCGCAATCATCCAGGGTGATTTTGTCTCTAAATCCAAATATCTAAAGGAATCTTCCCCTTTTCATCTCTTTTTCTTACTTTAGAATTAATTAAACCTATATTATGCAAATATGTTAATATTATCCACCATCTTTGCTTCCCTAGCGGTTATATATAAGACCTTTGAGAGCTTCATTCAATCACAAACCAAGCCTAGCAACTACAACTCCTCACAAGCCTCATAAGCCAGCAGCAATATTTGCCATATTCTCTCACATTCCCGTCAAAATTTCGTCACTTCAAAGTTCAAACACTACCCAAGATCACTAACTAGCTCTGTTTTGTGCCTTAAATATCTTTGGTACCCACATTTTACACTAATCAGCACAACTAGTTACATAGAAAAGAGTCTGTTGAAGACCCATAACCGACTTCAAAATTTTGGGATTAAGGTCTGATTGTTGTTATTGTTAATACTTGTTCAATCGTGGTTCTTGAGGCTCAATGGATCGCATTGTGAAAATTGCATCGCAAAAGGCTGTGGTGATCTTCAGCAAGAGTTCATGCTGCATGTGCCATGCAATTAAAAGACTATTTTATGAACAAGGAGTCAGCCCAGCAATTCATGAACTTGATGAAGACTCCAAAGGAAGAGAAATGGAGTGGGCTCTGATGCGACTAGGGTGCAACCCTTCAGTTCCAGCAGTGTTCATTGGGGGTAAATTTGTGGGCTCAGCTAATACGGTCATGACCCTTCATTTGAATGGTACTCTAAAGAAAATGCTCCGAGAAGCTGGAGCTTTATGGCTTTAGCAACATTTTCCTTCACAACCCTAGTACTAAACGTTCCAAATAAGGTTAACTCAGTTGGTTTTTCTTTTCTTTTCCTTTTTTTTTTCTTACTTTTTTCACTTAGACCCGGCGGCACCTGCAAGTACATTGTATGAAAAATAATCTATATGTAGAGTCTTAAGTGTAGTTTCTATATAAAATTCTCAGTTTTACGAGAAAACTTGTGTTAAGTGGCTTTTATTTCACTAATAAGATATGAGCGTTAATTTGACATTACATCTATCTCCTGAGTTAATGAACATGAAAGATATAAATTAATAAATTTAATTATGCTTTAACTTTCTTTTTCATATTCTGGGTACGACTTTTTTTATGCAGTGACACATTATAAAATGCAATAATAGGAGTTGAATACCATTGGTGGTAATTGAGAATGGTGGTATAGAGTTTAAACACTTTTTTTTTTAAAGTTAAACTTATATTGGTACTGTGAAAACGGAGTTGTGAGTGCATGTCACACATAAGCCTGTGAAATTCCTTGACAATTGTATGTGGCATAATTAGCCGAATTATTTGATAATATCATTTCGATAAAATTGGATATATTCTTTGATATTTAAATAGAAGTGGATCAAATTTTAAGCAAATATATTCTTATTAGTGTTGTTCCATCAAGGAAGGTTTTAAGATGCTTGGGGTGGGGGGCCGGGGCGGCCGGGGTGGTGTCACAGATTTCTGTTCCCATATTCCAAATTTCCAATAGCACCATGGTTTCCCTTGTTTTGGTATTCTAGAGGTGTTGCTCTATCTTGAGAATATTTGGGAGTTAAAAGTAAGTATTGCAATATGATAAAGCTTCTTATGTTCCACCATCTCACTTTTAAGTAGGTTTGATTGCGCGGCCATATTGTCATTAAACAAAGAGATTCCTTGCATTTTGTGGAGGGATTATCTTTGTTTAATAATCTATCTTTATGGATAAAGTCCTTAGCATTTGAGGCAAGAAATTCGCATGCGACCCTATATCTTAATGGAGTTTTTGTTCTAAACAGTTCATCATATTGCCTACTAAAATAATTTGGATGGTTCAATTTGCTACCCTCGATGCAAATTGTATTTTTTTTATTAAAAAAATAATTTGATAGTTAGGAGAATTGAAGGAGATGTATATATATCATTGGTTGGACATTTTGTTATCTTTAGCATAAGAAAAGATTATTTATTGCAATACCCAGTTGATTGAATAATATTTGTCACTTTTGGGGTCTTATTCTACAAAAAAAAATTATTACAATACCCTGTATATTTAGCTTCTCTCACTCCTCTCATGAATAAGTTTATTTTTCAATTTACTTCTTTAACTTCCATTTCTATACAATATTATTATGATTTTTCATCTAATTAATATTAAATTCACCAAATGACATCAATTGGAAAGTTCAAACAAATTGAACGGAAGTAAATGAAATGACTAAATTAAAAACACATTAAAGTCAAAGGTCTGGAATGAGGGGAAAAAAACCTTAAAGGACCAAATTAAAAACATATTTGTCAAAGTTAAATGGTGTAATTTGTAATTTAGCATACTTCTAGATATAATTCTCTCTTTTTCTTTTTCTTTTTTCTTTTTTTTTAGATAGCCTGTCTTCTACTATAATAATATATAAATTATTAGTAATCTGAAAAATTAAATTATTATAATTGGAGAAATTATTTATCCCTAGAAGCTACAAAAAAGATTTAATATAGATTCATATTTTGATTTGTTGTGTTTAACTCCTGCACATTATGAGTGGAATTTCTCAAGTAGTATTTTATAGGACAACAAAATGCATGAAACCTAGATGTTGGACAGATGCTAATTGACTCTTATTACTTGATGGAGTTCAGTTAATCACTCAAGTATTTAAAGCTGCTTTTAAGGGAATTCTCAAGTGTACTTGGAGAAAATTCAAGTAGTATTAATCCTGAGAATAAGCTTATTAGATAGACCCGCAAGTAGTATCACACTTCACCGAAAGATCTATCTCTTTCACGAATGAAATTGATTTGAAAATGTAAAAGAAGAAGAGTTTCAGCCACCACTTTGAGAATTCGACTTTTGGGGTATACATCCACAAAAGTAACATTAATAATGGAATGGATACTATATCAAATGCTGAGACAGTGATCGAGCCCTCCTTACACCCTCATATATATATATGCATGCTTACCTCAGCCATAAAGCCCAGAGAATATTTAGGTTCTCATTTTGTTTGTGTATTAAAAAATACAACTATATAGTAATCAGGACCCTTCGGAAAATCTGTGGAGTGCCTTTTGCATTAGAAAAAGCAGCCACATCCACAACAGGACCACTGGACTGCGGTTAATTATGTCGCTTTTGGATTTGTTTGTTGTATTATGGTAAATGCTACATCAGTAACATACCCTTTCATTGTTCAATAAATATTACAAAATCTAAAGATTATTCAGTGTCTATTAAATCCAGTAGATAAAATGTTAATAATGAAAGGATACTTATTTCCTGTTCAATATGCTAAATTGTCCTGGCCTTAATTAATTAGAGGTTCATCACTTTTTTTCCCTTTTCAACGATATGACCACGTCCACTTAGTTATAACGATTTTCAATATGTCATAGAGAATAATATTAATCGCTACGTCCACAAAGTTACAATGATTTTCAACTTATCATAGAGAATAATATTAATCACTACATCTATAAAGTTATAATGATTTTCAATATGTCATAGAGAATAATATAAAGGCAGTAATACAGTATAATGATATAGCAAACTTTAATTCTGAAACAACATATATATACCCCAAACAACGGGTTCAAAAATGGGCCAAAAAAATCTAATCCCAAGCCTCTACTTCATGAACTAAGTCTTACCCCAAAAAAAAATCCTACTTAAAATGTAAAAATTCCAAGTCCAATTGCAACACAAACCGAATCGAACAAAAAAACAAATTCTATATAGCCCAATAGTTTATATTTATGGCATTCCTACAAAAAAATAAAAGTTTTTAGTATTACCCTTAATTGTTGCTTGAATCAAGGCAAATCAATTAATCCTAGATTCAGGCCTCGTAGGTCAATTGTTTTATACTTTTATACATAAAAACATACAGTAACACTTAATACTGAGAAATAGTGATATTTCATCATTTAGAACATAGTTTTTTCTGTGTTCCTTTTGTTATTTGTACAAAGCAAATTAAAAGATATCGCTTAATCACAGGCCTAGAAGATATATTTGACTGTTCTTCTATAGGTACACAACAATCACACATTGGCATTTACTTTTATTGCTGCAATCTTCAAGCGTTGCTTATGGATATTATGTGGCCAACCTGAGATGCCAGTGAATGACAAAAAGAGAGCTAGCACAAGAAAAAGAAGGAAAGATATAGAAAAGGAAAGTGAGAGTGATACTTCAACTTTTGGTGTCACTCTTGTATTCTTCCATTGCCAAAAAGCTAGATAGGTAAATATTCACTTTGTCTATAATGTGATGGAATTGATTCTACTTTATCTTATAACAGAGAAAGCCATTACTAACCTTTCATAATCTCATATGCTTTTTTTTTTTTTTTAATTTAGTCACATGAAAAACATTAACATTATAACTTTGTAGTGGGTTCTAGTAGCTCAACTGATAAAATGTTTGATAGTTGAATAAGAGATTTGGGGTTCAATTCCTGCCAATACCAAATACTGATTGATGTCTTGGTCTGTAGATAAAGAACTATCACCAAAAACAGACGCCATAGATTAAAATTCTTTCCCAAAAAAAATATATAACTTTGTCTCTGATAAGATATATATATATATATATATATATATATATATATATATATCTTATATATATAAGTTGAACATGTTGAACATTAATAATAGTGATCAAAATGAATTATTTCAGATTCTTGAATCTGCTGCTTCAACTGATTCCTTTGAAGAGGATTTTTCCTCCTCATCTGATTCTGATTACCACTCCCGTAGTGATGTTTCTAAATCTCCTAATATTAAACTTGGCTGTAGAGATTCTTGTTGCAATGTGATTAAATCTGTTAAAATGTTAACCAAAAGTAAAGAGAATGATGATTTACTATTAACGATGATAAGTAAGATTGAAGATCCTAATTTGCAGAAAGACTATCTTGATAAGTTTTTGAAAAACTTAACAAAAGAAGATAAGGTTAAAAGACCTAATTCTACGATAAGTTTTGAAGAAACTCTGAAAAGATTTAATAAAAATAAATCAAAAGAGATAACTGTTAATGATCTTCAACATGAGATAAAAACTGTTAAACAAGAAATAATCCAATTAAAAAATGATGTTAAAACTATTAAACATGATAATGATCATCTTAAACAAGAATTGTTAATTCTAAAAATTGATAAAACTATGGATAAACACCAATCTGATGATGATGAGCAAAAAGACGGAGATGAATCCGATCAACAAGTTTCTCCTTCTGGTAATGTTTCTGATCGTACTTTGATTAATTTGATTGATAATCAATTATCTCTTGTTAAACATATGCTGCCCAAATGGTACACTAAAGTCAAAATTGTTGTTGCTCATAATTATGCTTTCGATGTTGTTACTATGATTGATTCTGGTGCTGATGTTAATTGTATTCAAGAAGGACTGATTCTTTCTAAATATTTTGAAAAATCTACTGAGAGATTAGTTTCTGCTAATGGAACTAAAATGAAAATAAAATATGAATTAAACAATGCTCATGTTTGCCATGATAATGTTTGCTTTAAGATCCCCTCTGTACTTGTCAAAAACATGACTGATAAAGTAATTCTTGGTTTGCCTTTTATTAACTCTTTGTATCCTTTCCTTACTGAGGATGATGGAATTACTACTTATCCCTTTGGACAAAAAGTAAAATTCAAATTTTGTACAAAGTGTGAAACCCATAATAAATGTCTTAACTTTATTAAACAAAAGGATAACTCTACTCAATTGTTGCCAACAATTATTGCCGATAGTCACAATGTCCTGATGAATGATGGATTCCATGATAATATGAATATCTCTTTTGTTGACTCCTTGCATGATGACAAAACCCCTAGTGAAAGGCATATCTATGAGAAACATAAGCATTGCCTTCATACCATTGGCCTTGGTGAGTATATCCGTTAATAAGAACAAGATGCTTGGAAGGTTGAACATTCATCCAGTTATTCTTTTCCCATTTGGGTAAAGTACTCCAACATCGGATTGAAACATAAGCGGTTGCTGCAACATCTGCAACAGCCTTTTGGATAATATTAGGGAACTGGTTAATTTGATTATGACTCGTTAATTTGATGAGTCTGACAAAACCAGATTCAAACATTTGAGAAAGCCAAAAAGGATCATCATCAGAACCATCTTCATAATTAATCAAAAGACCTGGGAAAGGATGGGTTTTTTTATGTACCCTGAGACTGCTCCCAAAGTATTTACAAAAGTTATTCCCATAAAAAGTATAAAAGACACAGAACCCACTTTGTTAAACCCAATGATTTTTATGCTAAAAACAAAACTGCTTTTCGAAAACATGATAAACAGAGATTATGTAAAGGTAAGTGCTTTAACTGTGGCAATATATATATATATATATATATATATATATATATATATATATAAAAGCATAAAACTCCATATATCCTCTCTATATCGAGTTATCGACCCAAAATTACCATATATTTAATTAATGTTAGAGATTTGATCTGGGCTTTATGGCTTTATTAGTTCATTCATCCAAGATTGCCTTTTTGATCCAACATATTCTTGTCCTGGACTTTAGCTAGGCCGAATCTGCTTAAAAGCCCAAAGTTTCCTTTTAGAAAATTACCTATCATTCGGGTTGGGCTCTTTGTCTACAAATTCTTGACTTCACCAATTGGGCTTACAAACCATATGTTCTACATCACAAATTGGGCTTACAGCCCATAATTCTTTTGCTACATTAGGTGAGGCTCATTACCCATAATATTTCTTCTTCTTCTTCTTCTTCTTCTTTCTTCTTTTCTCTCTCTCTCTCTCTCTCTCTGGAAATTTATACTAGCATTGCCCTTAGCTTGATCACACTACCAAAAAAAATAAAAAAAAATACATCTTTATCATCAAATTTACTTTTATGTATGTCATTAAGTAGTTTATTGTCTCGATTTATTAGCCTCAAAATAATTAGTCTAGCCTAGATTTGAATTCTGCACTTAGTTAAAATTACTTTAGTTACTTTTTAATCATGTTTATGTCATCTGTCATCTCGTATTGGTTCAAGTCCTCTTTGTTAAGTTATTATCGAATTCTAAGCTTCAACTTGAAGTCAAGCTCAATTCAAAGTCAAATTGAAGCCTAAGTTAACCTCGGAATAAAGCATTAGGGCAAAAAAAATTCACAACAAAGTTTAGGTTACATGATGTTAATAATAGGTAAAAAAAAAAAAATTTGATATAAGTGTTGGGCTTATATGAAAGCCAATAACAAATTGTTACTTCAGATTTATTGTAAAATTGTTGTGAAAAATATTATGACTATTAAACTGTACAATTTTAAACTTTTGAAAGTTTAATTTTTAATTTAAAACCACCCAAAGCAGGGTTTGAAATATCAAGACAAGAGACTCCAACAACCTGTATAGCTAATCTAGCCATCACCTTCGATAAGGTCGTCACACTTTTTTTTTCTTTTTTGATTTCTACTTTATTATAATTATATATTTATTTCAATGTGACATTATATAACCAATCAAATGGTATTAATTGATCTTAATTTGCACAAAACGATCCACGTGTCAGCTGCTCAGAACAGAAGTTTCTACTTCGTATTCTGTGAATGATTTTTTTGATTATTATTAAGGTGACGATAATCTCAATGTTGGTCCAAACCTATCATCTTCCAAGGACGGCATGATTGGTATATTCTTTATTTTATAGAAAGATTAATACTCAATGATTTCGTCAAAGATCATTGACCTTTACTTATCCAAAAAAATAGATCATTAACCTTTATCAGATCGCCACGTGTCTGTTAAGAACTGGATGGGCGGTGGTCATCAACCCCTAACTTACCACGCAAATTTTGCTTTATTTTTGCTTTATACCAAGGTATAGTATGGTAGCTACTAGCTAGAATTTGGCAAAAGTGGGATAGGGTAGTAGATAATTATCCCATACGGTCTCATTCATTAAAATGCATGTACTCCCCACCATCATCATCGTTGATATAATTTTTTATTGATTGAGTTGCAAAATTGATGTTTGATACTTGATACCATTGAACAACTTGCATTAGATCGAAGAAAGGAAATAAAGGGGTGTGAGGCATGAATGTTCGCCATGCAATACTTATTCGATTTGGTCGTTTTGAAATTCACGTCATCTACTTGATTCGGCCGTTATAATGCCCGTCCTTCAAATGATCCTAACTCGACACCTAATGACCTCAACATAAGAAACTAATAAATGCGTGAACTGATTACTTTGAAATAAACGCTAGTTGTTACCGACTATTATATCTCATAACTCACAGTAGCAGGAATTAAGGAAAACCATTTTTTACAATGAATTTTAAGAAAACAACTTTAAAGCAAATAGCGAGTAGAGAAAAAATGACATGTGATAAAACTTATCTAAAAATCACATCGATTTCTCATTCAAATATCAAGTAACAAGCTTAAAGTATTGGCACACTAGTGGACACCACACTGATGTCCTTTAATTGACTTTTTATATGTATCTTGAAATCTATGCTCCCAATTAAGAGTAAAACCAAATAATTTATTTGGATGCATTGCTACGATTTTTGGAAAAAATGTAATTTTCTTTCAAGGATTATTTGGATGTGTTATGTTGGATTTCTCTTTCTCTCTCTTTTGGGGGGTAAGTGAAAAATGAGGAGATTTGACTTGCACATCTAACTTCACAGATTTGTGGATGAAATGCCAATAATAGACCATATGATTATTGGCATGCTACATGAGATTTCAAACGAACAAGGATGGTGACTTGGGTGAAAATTTGTGTATTGTCTTTTTAGAGGAAGGCAGACTAATAGGGTGATGGGGGCAACACCATATAAATATGCTCTGTATGGAAGAAATCACTTTTCTTCTCCAATTCCAACTATTAATTATTGTGATTTAATTTCAGAGAATATATATCAACTCATTCTTCCTCTCCCGGCCGGTATGCAATAGCCCAATATTAATTGTTAAAACCTCAACTTCTCCATGGTTTACAACATTTCTTTATATCCTTCTACTTACATTAAAATTGATATCATTGGAAGGACTTAGCCACCATAAAGACCAAAAAAACTAAAAACTAAAAAAAAAATGTGGAAAGAAAGCACCTTAACAAACAGAACAGGCATCAATATATAAACTTATTGCTGAACTTATTGCTGAACAGGCATCAAAACGTGGATAGAACTTATTGCTAAAAACTGAAAACTGAAAAAATTGTAACAAAATAATTTTTTAATGTGTGAATAGTAGTGCAGAACTCATTTTTAATATATTTTTTTAAATAAAGTGCTCGTGGATCCCATGAACAGTATATAAACAGTACCGAAACAGTACATGAACAGTAATAAACAGTGTTATTTGTCTCCAAAAAGCAGAAAACGCGTGAATAAAAAAAAAAAAAAAAGAGGGTTGAAACGTGATCTCTCTAAACTTAGATACAAATAATTTGTATCCAAACCGCACCAAAATGACCATGGACCATTTTAAAGATTCCAATGCATTTCTAATATTGCATTTTAAACATGTTAAAGGTTTATAGTAGAAGTTTGTACAAGGAGTACCAATAATTGAAAAGCATATTGGTGCTCGTACCTAGCACGAACTTCAAGGAGGAATTAAGCCAGACTTGTCAAATTACAATCTGTAGAGTGACAAGTCCCGCCAGATCCAAGCAGACATGGTGGTACGTTTTTTAATGAACTTTGAAAAAAGCTTGGAAAACCCACTTTATATATTTTTATCAATATTTATGCAATTTTTAGTTTTTGTTAATTGGGAATTTGGAAAGACAAAGTTTGGAAAATTGATTATTATGTTAGGTAAAATGTTTGAGACTATCCGACAGACAAGATTGGACACTGTAAATATTGTCATTGAGGACCGACACTGGCCCTTGAATTTGCTTTGTCAAATTTGTTATTATATTATTGTACTTTTCCATCCATAAGCTTTAGTGCCACAAGAATCATGTGAGAAATTTCTTTCCGCATTCATGTTTGAAAGACTAGAAGCATGTAATATGAAAAAAAAAAAAAAAATTGTATAGAGACATAATGATCAGACACACTCATTTAGTAGATAAATTAAAATATAATAATAAGATACACTAAGAAAATAATATTAAATAGCCAGCAGTTGGCTTTTTTTTACTTCTCACATTTGCTTCTTTTTATGGAATGCTGATTCATTGGGGTCTGAGCCTATTTGATTGCCTTACCCATTTGTTTCATTGATGAACAACCTTTTCTTATATAAATACTAATATATATGCAGATACTTTTAATAGTTTACCATGAGCTTTCTCCTTGATCATCACAAATTAATCCAAAATGCAATAAATATTTCAATAGTTTCCATGGTAATTGATGGTACATTGATACATATATTATAGTTTAATTAAGAATCTATAAAATTGTAGGAGTTGTTCTGCTTTGGACCCATCGTTTAAAAGAACAAAAGGTTTTAATGTGATTTAAAAAAAGAAAAAGAAAAATGACCTTGGAATCAAAGGCACACTAGAGGTCGAATGAGTTTTTAAAGTAATAAACAAAGGAGACTGTTTATCATTTCAAGTCGATCGACAATAAAACGATCATATCAAGGAATATGTCAGAGGAAAAATGCTCTCCATTTGGCAAATATAGTAAATAATTTATATACTAATTAACATCAATCTTTTTTGATAATCTCTAATTAACATCAATCAACCTTCTCTTGTCTCACTCTCTCTCTCTCTCTCTCTCTCTCTCTCTCTCTATATATATATATATATATATGTGTGTGTGTGTTTCTCCAAAAAAAAAAAAAAGATACTTAATGTTGTTGAGTCGTCCCACATCAGTAAGGTGTGATATTCAGAATGGATTTATCACTTGCTCCGCAACACTAACTACAGCGTGCAATTTTAGTATTAGCGTGTGAGTGTATTTCTTTATTTCATCACTCTTCCCTTATATATATGTGTGTGTGTTTCATAAAAATAAAAAAAATCAATCAATCAACTATAAATAGACTATAATAAATTAATAATTGAAAGCCACAAGCAATGAAATATTAAAAAATTACTTGGAAGAGTTTATTTTAAGTAACTTATTTTGTTGAGGTGGTGTATTAATATAGTTTTTTTAAATTATACATAAACCGAATGTGAAAATAAATTGATATCTAAGCTAAAGCAAACGAACCTAATTAACTTTGAGAGCAATAATTTTATTTTTTCCTTTCTAAGCAACACAGATATAGTAAACAACATTCTCATTATTTTTCTTATCTCTTCCATTGATAATAAGTATCTCATGTATAATATATCCATATTCAAATATGCATTATATCTCTCATGGATAGAAGGCCTATAATTATGTCATTATATAAGCCTCATAATTACAAGTTCAAATCTTCTATCTCACTCTTCCTACCTCACTATATACTCTATAAATAAAAATATGTCACATGTCCATCTATTTTATTAAATGCTAAATTTATGTCTTCTATTATTTTAATTTTCTAAAATAAATAAATAAATAACTCATCATATTTAGGTAATTAAAATAATAAAAAACATAAATTTAATATTTAATAAAATAGATGGAAATATGGTATGTTTTTATTTTTGGAGTATATAGTGGAGTAAGAGTGTGATAGAATATTTGAATTCCACAATTACATAGGACTTGTATTATTATGAGAGGAATGAATGATACATATATCAGATATATAAAATAGTTTTCCTTGTAGGTTCTAGTTAATCAAACTGTAAAATTTTGTATCCTCAAATAAAAAGCCACAAGCAATGAAATATAAAAAATTACTTGGATGAGTTTATTTTAATTAACTTAATTTGTCTAGGTAGTGTAATAATATAGTTCTTTTTTTTAAGTATACACAAACCAAATGTGAAAATAAATTAACATCTAAGCTAAAACAAACGAACCTAATTAACTTTGAAAGCAATAATTTTTTTTCCCTTTCTAAGCAACATAGTAAACAATATTCTCATTATTTTTCTATCTATTCCATTAATAATAATTATCTCATGTATAATATATCCATATTCAAATATGCATTATGTCTCTCATGTATATGAGCCCCATAATTATGCCATTATGTGAACCTCATAATTAGGCAGAACTTGTATTATTACAAGAGAAATGAATGATACATATATCAGGTACATAAAATAATTTTTCTTTGTAGATTCCAGTTAATTTAACTAATAAAATCTCTTATTCTACCCCCTAAAAAAAAAACTCTTATTCTCAAATAAGAAATCTAAAATTTAAATTCTGCGTACACCAAAAAATTAATTAATATCTTATCTTAATAATAAAAATAAATTATTACTGAGTAAACACTGTAAAAAGAAATTCTATGGTACATGTATTAAAAAAAAAAAAAAAAAAAAAGCTTCTTCTTCCTCAATCACATTGATTGATTGAAGTGGATGCTTGAGTACAGTTTGAACTAACACTACGGAAGCAATGTACCACTTAAACTGTATGTACCAATAGCTATAGCTATAGCTATAGGGTGGTGAAAACTTATCTGATCCTTTGCAATATAGACCGCCTAAAATCCATAATTTCCTCCACACATTATGTACCATACCAATCTCAAATTTTATACGTATATATAATAAAAAGGGGGTCCAATTGACACTATGTGGACTGTTTGGGTTGGATGCTATCACGTGGTGGTTTGACAATGGAAAAATGCTGACCCAACCGTGTGCCCATCGCATTTTCTTTCTTTTATTACAGGACACAAGCACATGCCTTTGTGTGTGTGTCCTGTTTTGTCTGCAAGGTCTCACTTCAATCTCAAGCGTAGATAGTGGCAATGGAATCAAATTTTTAGATTCAAAACCTTAGGTCCATTGAACCCATGGTTGAGTATTCTAAGTAGATGAGATAGCATCTAATGGCTTTTGTCTATTGGAGCAGCCTTATTAGCGAGTGAGTGCAGAGAATACATATATTCCACTCTCCAAGTCCCAACTTTTATTAACATGTAAAAAATAAATAAAATTGTGCATTGTAATAGTTCACATGTTAAACATACTTACATGTCATTTTTTTATTTTTTGATGTGATACTTGCCAATTACTTCATACAGAATATTAGATGCTTTGGTACAATGGTACCTACCTAAATGCATTGAGGCATAATCTTTATTAATGAAGATGAACTAGCTTATAATTTCCTATATATGTGCAGTACGATTGAAATAAACACAATCGTGAGGTTTACGGTTTGATTATCTCTTTAGTTTAATGTAACCATAAAGAGAGAGAAAGATTTCAATTTAATAAATTTTAATTTAGTTTTTAAAATTTTTTGTGTTAAATATATTAATTTACATGTAAAGCTACTCAAACACAAAATTATAATATCAGTTTTTTGGGTTTCTTGATAAAGAGGAGAATCTGGTTTAAGACCCTCTTATATAGATAAAAGATGCCTTATTGTTGCAGATTTTTTTACCAGGGTTTTTATTTCAATGTGGTAGCAAAAGAATATGCATTACTTGCAAATAGAAGTTTCACATCTTACAATAAATAGTCTCATTTCGTGCACTTTTTTACCCACATGTATTTTCACACATATTTTCAAATAACAAAACACATGTACCAAACACCCCATTATATACTCCTATATGATATGACTAGGAATTATGACCAATTAATTTTGGGCATTTGAGATTTTTATCAATTTTTTCTTTTGTTTGAACTTTGAATTAGTAGTGCTAAAAAGAACCTTGAAATCAAACTCATATTCAAACCATTCACCAAAATTCAGCCACCTTGGATCTAAAAAGAAAAGAAACTTGGAAAAAAAAAATCTTTTACATTTATTTACCATGGTAAAATAAGTTGGTAATTGAGTTTGACAAATTCACCGAAAAAGCCCAGTGCACTGGGCATGCATGGATTTATAAATTACTTACCAAGAAAAAGGAAAGGAGGAACGAACTTTTTCAACAACAATTTGAAAAATTCAAATTCTACTGGAGCCCTCGGGTCTCAAAGACGTTGGATCAAGCACCGTGACGTGACACCTAACAGAGCCATCACCGTCCCAATCCAACGCCTCCAAAGCCAGATACTATCCATACTAAATCACTGCTAACCACACACAATCTTTACCCTTATCAAGCTTATAAACTTTCTCAAACTTATGTAGAAATACGTCGCTGTTATAAGTAATTCTAGGACTAACTTTTAAGGATTTATTTAGAATTTACTTATTTTGTTAAAATTAAAAAAATTTTGTTAAAATTATTGTAGATAAAGGTAAAAATTAGCTAAAATAGTACAGTAAAACTTATGAATAGTACCAAAAAATACAGTAGAGTCCATAAATAGTAACTAAATAATTTAAATAGTAAAATAAGTTAACTTTTTAATTAGTAGCCAAACACACACTAATTATAACTTATTTGCCACAATTTGCAGTAAATCATTGTGACAAGGGTGTGGTCCTCCTGTTATTGTTATTATATATTGATCACTACATATTATTCTAACGGCGTAAAATTTGTTCTGCGAAACTTTTGTTGTTTTATTTTTTCACTAGGAAAAAAAAAATTTGTTCATAATTTATATAGAGATAAATAAATGTTATATATATAACAAATTTTAAACGGTGAGTTGTTATATACTGTTCTTGGTGGGTAGAAAAGTAATTTAAATAATGAGATCAAATTAGAATCAGTAACAACTTATCGTCTATGATTCTAAAAAAATAACTTATCATCTATAATTTGTTGTGAAAATATTATGCATATAATATTTCTCTTTATGATAAGTCACTTATAACTTATAATTTTTTTTATTATCACAACAAAAAATTCCACTTACTTTTTTATAGCAAGTTGAAGTACAACATCGCTATTGTCAAAATAAACTAAAATAAGACAATACACCTATGACTTAAAATAAATTTGCTGCGAAAAATATTATAGGATTTAGTTGTGGTATTTTTTTATTTTTATTTTTTGAGAAAGTTTATACAAAATTTTTGATAATAGACTTCAAAATTGTTGTTTTAGTATATTATTTATCGTAAAAATAAAAAATGTCAATGGTAATTCGAGACAAACTTATTTGTAAAAATATTAGTGATTTTTTTTTATATAGAAAGAGATGAATATATTTTTTTTTTTGGTGCATATAAGATCGCTCATTCTCTCCTATTACAAGTGTGGACCATCTCTAAGGTGGGACCCATACTCCGACCATGATGATTATTACCGTAATTTTCTCGCAATTCAAAGGGTGAAAAGTTAAAAAGCAAAAAAAAAAAGAAAAAAAAGTTGTAGTGGGTATCTTACTTGGTATTTTTCACTTATTCCTTGTTATCTAATTGTTTATCAAATAATTAATTTATAATTTAATTTCACTTTTAAAATTTACACCCCTTTAGTCAGCCTCTTTTATATTTCCTTAAAATAATGTTATTTACTATAAAAAAATTTCCTTTTTAATTTTTGGTTTTGGTGTTTTTTTTCTCTTTCTTTACCTTCTCTTCCACCACATCATCAGTTTCTTCGATTTGTTGATCTGCTTTTTTGGACATGTTGGTCTCGATCTTTCCCTTTAATGGCCACTAACAATCCAAGAGAGAGAGTGTCTCAGTGAGTGAGAGAGAGAAAGACTGAGTCTTGAGTTGAATATCTGTGATGGGGTTTGGTGTGAGAAAGATGAAGAGTGATAAAGTTGGAGAATTTTGAGTGTGTTTATGTGTTATGTGAGCTATACTTTACTGGGTTTTGTGGGTGTGGCTTTGATTTGTGTTTGGATTTGATATGGGTGGGTGTTTTCCTTGTTTTGGATCATCCAACAGTGAGGGAAGTGATGTAAAGGAAGTGACCAAGAAAGATTCAATAAAAGATGGCTCAACTCAATCTCATCATGTGAGCAGGGTTACTTCAGGTAAATTTGTTGTCTTGAATTCTTTTTGTTTTCTTTTTTCTTTTTTGGGTTGTTTGGTTAGTTTTGATAACAGGGTAAGCTTTTTTTTTTTTTTTTTTGTTTCTGTGGAATTTTTGCCTTTTGTTTTTGGTAATGGTTGAATGTTTTGATGATGGGTAGGTGTCAGAATTTGTTGCCACTTTGATCTGATGCATCTGTGGTTGTTAAGTCTGGTTTGGCTGGTTTGCTAAATTTGGTGCTCTTATTATGGTTTGACTGTTAGAGTTAAATGATGATTTGCTGCTTGTATTTATTGTCTGAATTATATATTTTTGGAGTTGTATCGAGAACAATTTTGGAGATCTGGTCTCAGTTCTTAAAATTTCAAACATTTTTCCTGCTTGCTTGCTTTAAAAAAAATAAATAATTGTTATCAGTTTCTACTGGTTCATAAGCTTCAAATGTAAGCACATACACAGATGCTAGTTAGTGAATTTTGAGTGAGAATTTTTAATTGTCTGGCAAAAAAACTAAAAAGGTGAAAACTTTGACTGCAAACTGCAAAGAATCTATGGCGCAATAGTAAATAGAATGTTAAGCTTCAATTTGGAAAATTTATTGAAAAGGCTATATTTATAATCAATTTTCTTTGGCACGGTACTAGTGTGGATTACTCAATATCAATAGAATATCCAAAAATGGTGTTTTCTGCTGTAAAACTTGGCATTCATGAGTGATATTAATAATTTCCTGAAGTGTTTGCTAGTAAACTGCAATGTAGAAACTTTTAGGTTCCTCCAGCTATTATTTTCAAGAATTTTCCTCCAGCTGTTATTTTCAAGAATCCATGCCCTTAGGTTACTGGATAATGTTACACAACTTTACCAACATGTCCTCAAGGTATCTTTAATTTTATTTGCTAGCTTAAATATGGCTTGTCCTATGTTTTTCCTACTCACTGGATTGTATGTAATTCACTTATTTCTACAGACAAATCAAAATCTAGAAGTGGTTCAGATCCTAAGAAGGAACCAGCTATTCCAAAAGATGGACCAACAGCACATATTGCAGCACAAACATTTACATTTCGGGAACTTGCAGCGGCAACAAAGAACTTTAGGCCAGAAAGTTTACTGGGTGAAGGAGGTTTTGGACATGTTTATAAAGGTCGGTTGGAGAGCACTGGACAGGTAATTTGTGATCAGTTATAATGGATGCCACATCTATTAACATATTCAATGTATGGCCTAAAATAATCTACACTATGTGTTAGATTTTGGATCTCATTTGACATAGATACTTCTACATTGTTCTATTTTTGCCCTTTAAGCTTCATCTGCAGTATGATATTGCCAAAGATCATTAATCACTGATTTCAGAAAAACCAAATTCATTCCTTGAAAGCTAATTTGCTTCAATCTGGCTTGTCGGGTCTTTGATTTTAAATTATTTTTGCAGGTAGTTGCTGTGAAACAGCTCGACAGAAATGGTCTTCAAGGAAATAGAGAATTTTTAGTGGAGGTACTCATGCTTAGCCTCTTACACCACCCAAACCTTGTCAACTTGATCGGTTATTGTGCTGATGGAGACCAACGCCTCCTTGTTTATGAGTTTATGCCATTGGGGTCCTTGGAGGATCATTTACATGGTTAGATTTCCTTCCTTTAATGTCTATAATACAACTTGAGGAACCTTTTGCACCTAATTCAGATATAGGCCTATAGCGTGTCACTTTATACAACTACTTGTTTTTAGCTTGTTCTGGGTTGAAACATGATTATATACTCTTGCTATTATCTTTAGAGGTTCTTATTATAGTACGAATCTTCATTAGATTAGAGATTTAGAGCATTTATTAAACAGTGGTTTGGTTGATGATTGGTATGTACAAGACTTGGAAGTGAAAACCTCCGTATTGTTGTCATTTTAAAGTATCTGCACCATACATGTATGTCCTGTGACTATGTATTATATGTTTGTATGGGTGACTTTGAAAGTGCAAAAGGGTTAGATTGCTCTTCAAATAAATAAATCTTTGATGTTATGGTGAGACTATTAATTAATTATAAATTAATTGCCATTTTAGTTGTAGGACAGCAGTATTATGGTAGTAATTAACAAAATTGGCAGTGTTTTTGTTTCTTTGCTTGCATTTTCTGGTGGGATTGTCTACCAATGAATCAGAAGGTCAGTGATAATAGTGGTACCTGGCAGAATACATGGCTACAATTCAAACTGCCTATGTTTTTTTTTATTGTTACAATTCAAACCCTTAAACATCTACAATAGTGTGACTTGTCAAAAAATAAAATCTACAATAGTGTGCCAGTAGCATTGGACTGAACTACTTTAGAATTCTGTGTGCATCATATCAGTCACACTAAAAGTATTTTTCTTTCCTTTTTTTTTATTGGTGATTTCCCTTCCCTTAATGATACTTTTTCCTCATCTCAACTCTACATGAGAGAGATAGGGGGGTGGGGGAGGATGTTTTTTGCCAATGAGCTATAGCTCAAACTAGTATCTTTACTCTAGGTGGAGGGTGAGGTCGTGGGTTCAGATCCATTGGGTGTGTGTGTAACTATTTCATTGAAAAAGGGAAGATTTTCTGCCATAATTAGTGGCCTATAACTTAAGTGATAGATTTCTTCTTCTGGGGAATGTTGTGTGAGGCGTATACCTTTCTTTTGGAAATAGTAGATTGAATTGAGAATGAACAACTAAAAAAGAAGGGAAATCCCACCCTCACCAAGAAGGGGGATTTCAAAGATTCAGCTGCCCTTTTGTAGACCACAGGTCGAATGAGACCTCCATTGGTTAATAAATAATTGATTAGTATAGTTTGGAGAGAACCCTGTGAAGAGTCTCAAAAGACATTCTTTTGACAGAATAACAAAGTGGCAAGTGCTTTGAACACTCAAGGTGTTTCTTCGAGGCATATTTTAAAGGCCATGAAGGGGTGGTTCAAGGGATATCTAGTGGTACTGGTACCTTTTGTGGTGCTTGGGCACTGGGGTTAGAACTCCACCAGCCCCCTCGACCTATTTACCTATTAAAAAAAAAAAAAAAAAAACAAAGGCCATGAAGGGAAAGAAGGTTGACTATGGAAATGATAGAGCTGTTGAGACTGGTCGAATATAATTTTTTGATTGAAAACTAATTGTACTGGAATTGTCATAGAATTATAAACCTGAAAACAGCATTGGTAGTTGATTTTGACTCATAGTGGTCTTCGGCTGGCATATTATGACAATTAATAGCACTAGTAGAAATATTGTGGGTTGAATTTGGCAGCATAATAGCAGTAATTGGTGGATTGAAAGCATGCATGGAGTTCTTTTCCTGGGAAAATAAAAAAAAAAAAAAAAAAAAAAGGTTGTTGATGTCAAATCAATCAACTGAAAGCGTGTTTATTTTATAAACCGGAAGAAATACAGATCTTGTTGAAAGAGTTTAAGTTAATGTTAACTTATCAAAAAAAGTTTAAGTTAATGTTAAATGTCTGGTTGACCTATATACACATATATACGTAGTTTCCCATGTAGTTTGAACTTTGAAGTGGTTTCAAATTAAACCATAGATTTTTAAAAGTTTCAATTAAAACCTTGATTTAAAATAAAAAAAATTGTTTCATTTCACCTCCTCAGAAAATCACTATTAGCTAAAAGTACCAAAAAACCAAGTAAATTGCACCTAGGACTTATTGGGCACCAAAAGACCAGTGACATGAACACTGGGTGGTATTTTATTGCAAAAAAAATGACAAAATGATCACATGTTCTTTAAACTATAGTTGTTGATTAGGAATTTTAAAGTTAATTTGAAAGTTTTGTTTTTTGGTGTGTATTTGTGTATTTTGGTGCGCGCACACATACACACCAAAAAACAATTTGTGAAAGGATTTTTGATGTCCAAATAGGTTCTAAATACAACTTATGTGGATTTTAATTGCTTATTGTTTATAGTGACAAATTGAAATGATTTAAAGAGTTGATTATTTTAAGAGAGGAAGAAGTCCCATTTGAGCCACAGCTCATTGGTAAGCAATGTTCAAGATCATTGTTGATACCATTTATGGGGGGGGCAAAAGTGGCTTACTTGGTTGTTCTTGTAAAAGCATTCAGCTAGTTTACACCTTAGGAGGTGCTAGTAATGTCAAGTTCATGGGGATACCACATGGAAACTTTGGTTAGATATTGTGAGCCTGTGGGGTTCGATATTATGGTTGTTATGGAACATATCTTTATACATACCATATATTTTTCTTCTAAACAACAACCACTTGCATTTAGCTGCATATTTTCATAAAGAACATATGTTCTCCTGTTTGTAACAACTGCTTGAATGTGGCTGCTGATTTTTTGCATTTTGTCACCTCAAATGATCATTTAATGGCTTGTACTTGTGCTTCTCTTGCACATTTTCGTCCTTTCTCTCAAGTAAAACTGGTCTTCTAATTCTCACTTTGGGTAACATGGAATATTTGTCTAATCATTTATTCCTCTGTAAACGAACTTTCTTTTCTCCCTTCTGTCTTGGGATTACAAAATATCTATTCTTGAAACTGACTTTTTGAACTACTTTTCCAAATATTTGTGTTATAAAACCAGAGTTCTGATAGTTTTTTTGAAAACCGTATATGTAATTTCAATATGAAGCTACATGACCTCTTTTGTTCTTTGACCTGAAAATCAATCAGCTATTGTAGATTGTCTCCTTGTATATCAATCATCCATTCTAGTTTGACAGGAGACTGTTTAGTGTTAATCTAGCCACCACGTGATTAAAAAGAAAAAAAAAAAAGAGGGGGGAATCTTTTATTTGGAATTTAGTGCTACATTGAACGTTATTTTTTATGGTCTGAAGTATTGGCTAGTGAGTAATCATCCAGAAATAACTGTAGCCAAAATGAAGATAATAAAATGAATGAGTGAATGGGAAAGGGAAAATGCAGAATTAGAAGCGCATGCATTTGCAAGAAGTTGTAATGCAGCGCATATCTGGGATTGGATTAGGAGATTTGTCAAATGCAGTGCTGCCATGTGCAGGGAGATATCAGGGGTTTAGAGTGGGAAAAAAGAAGCATATAAGTTGAAGGGTGACTAAGGACAAGAGCTAGCCTAAAAAAAAAAGATAAGACATGCTTGCCAAGGATTCTTTTATAGATGGCTGTAGTTAAAGCTGTCTGACTATAGGCTTTATGTCAACCTTAAAACTTATGTTTACACTTGCCTAACTAAGTGAAGAGGGGATAAAATAGTTTTTTTTATAGCTTTGTACGCTTTAAATTAATTTTCATTCATCTCTGGAAATATGAACTATTTGGTGAGAGATTTGGGTTCAACTTTTCAAAACACAGCTTGAACACACTTTTTAGAAGCTAACAATATATGCATACATATTTATAGATTATGTATATGTATGTAAGTACACAAGAAATAAAGCTTCTTTCACTGATAATTACTGGCATCTGTCATAAATGAGATGATGATTCTTTTAAATATACAACAAGAAGCCTTAGTCCCAAAAATTTTAAGCCAGCTATGGATCCTCAACAAACTAATTAGGATTGACCACATGCGTTATTTTCCACTATTCTATCATATATCTAAAGTCATACTCTCTATTATCTCCTTAATTGACGTGTCCTTTTTTTACTACTTCTAATGTTATTTTGGGTCTTCTTTTACCTTTTTAAAAAATATATATTTTTCATTCTCTTGACTTGAATCAGCTCACTCGTTCCCACTATTGCTTTAATCACTCACCTCTGCACATGACCAAACCATTTTAAGCGATTCTTCCACATCTTTTCATCAATAGGGGCCACTTCTATCTTTAAGCGAATTTTCTTATTTCGAATCCTATCATTTCTTGTATTTCCACTTATCCACCTTACACATTTTGAATCCTATTCTTTAAGTATCTTATAATAATAATAATAATAATAATAATAATAATAACTTTTTATACCAATAAATATCTTTTAGATCACTTCTGCAGCAAAGACGATAATTCCATGCTGTTAAGCACACATGCATATGTTCACATACAAACACAACCTTGCGTGTTAAGCACTTCACTCTTATTTGGATATATTCCAGGATCAGCTATTGGGGAAGTGTATTTCCTGGTGATTCTGTTGAGTGAACAAATGAAACAATCGAATATGAGACAAGTACAAATCCACTCTATGTCTTTGCTTCATTATTTTTTAGATAATGAAATTTAACAATTCAACCCATGTCTCTGACACTGCAATAGTTTTGACAAAAGATGGTGGGGGAATAGTATGTAATTAAGATACTTTTAAATAACTGTAGGCTAAGTTGTAATGATTTCTTTCCACTCATGATAGTCTAGTTTTTTAGAATCAAAACTTATACCTCTAATGTTGAATGATACTTCATTTCATGATTACCACTTGAATGCTTTAGAGTTCCACAAGAGCTGCATTGTGTTTTTTTTTTCCAGTGACTATTGTTCACTTCTACTTTCCTTCAATACTTATACACCAGGCTCAAATTCAAATTACACACCTAAACTTTCTGCAAACTACCCTGATTACATTTTTTTTTTTTTTTTGAAATTTGATTTTTAGATATTCCACCGGACAAGGAGCCCCTGGACTGGAATACAAGGATGAAGATTGCAGCAGGTGCAGCTAAGGGGTTGGAATATTTGCATGATAAAGCAAATCCTCCTGTCATATACAGAGACTTAAAATCATCCAACATCCTTCTTGATGAGGGATATCACCCTAAGCTATCAGATTTTGGACTTGCGAAACTAGGTCCTGTTGGTGATAAGACTCATGTGTCCACACGTGTCATGGGGACATATGGGTATTGTGCTCCGGAATATGCTATGACAGGTCAACTCACTCTAAAGTCTGATGTCTATAGTTTTGGAGTTGTCTTTCTTGAACTTATAACAGGGCGCAAGGCAATTGATAATACACGAGCTCCTGGAGAGCATAATCTTGTTGCTTGGGTAAGTACCTTTTTGTCAATTTGAAAGACTTCTTAAGATTACATCGATGAATAATGGCTTGGTGATTAGTTTTTTAATGATTCATTGAATTGAATAAGATTAAGTTCTCTTTCTTTCCTTTCTTTAAAAATTAAAAAAAATCACGTGGTATGTGGTATTTGTAGGCACGACCACTTTTCAAGGATCGTAGAAAATTTCCCAAAATGGCTGATCCACTACTGAAAGGTCGTTATCCAATGCGAGGACTCTACCAAGCTCTTGCAGTTGCAGCCATGTGTTTGCAGGAACAAGCTGCTACCAGGCCTCTAATAGGGGATGTTGTGACTGCTCTCACATATTTAGCCTCCCAAACATATGACCCAATTGCCGCGGCCGCTCAAAATAACAGAGTTGGTCCATCTACTCCTAGGAGCAGGGATGAAAGGAGGGGCATGGCAGATGGGTTGGATAGCCCAGAAGATCGTGGGCGGCTTGGTTCCCCTTCTACTCATAAAAATTCACCTGATTTCAGAAAGAGAGATGCAAGGGAATCAAGTACTGGCACAGCATTATCCAGGATTGAAACCGGTGGTGGTTCTGGGAGAAAATTGGGTTTGGATGAGTTAGAGCGACATGAATCTCAGAGAGATAGCCCCGTAGGTACTGGAAGAGCAAGGGAAACACCAAGAAATCGCGATTTAGATAGAGAACGTGCTGTGGCAGAGGCAAAAGTATGGGGTGAGAATTGGAGAGAGAAGAAGCGGGCAAATGCGATGGGTAGCTTCGATGGTACATATGAGTAAATACACTAAAGCTCCAAGTCATTTTACATGAGTCTTCTAGGGAGGAAATGTTGCATTGGGAGTAATCATAAAGAAAAAGAATGTGCAAGATGAATCATCCTTTAATTTCTTGGTTTGCATGTCCACCCAGGAAATAAAGGGGGTCTTGTATCCAACCTTGTCTTTTGTTGCTTGTCTTATATCATTCTTGTTGTTGAGTACAGAAACTGAACGATGAGTAATTATGTGGTAATGGAAGGAATCACAGTTAGATGGAACAGGGGAGAGGGTTGCTGTTGTGATATGGGGCATTTAGATGTAACCCCTCAGCATAATGTTGTCTGCAACATGTTCATCTATGTATCTAGGAATTTCAGGAGTCTGTTACAGAGAGCCATGAAGATGTCTAATTTTTGCCCCCATATTATTATATTGTCTGTACGCGGGGAAACTTAGTGGGTTTGGAGTGGGTGTCAGTTACATCTTGTACTTTCATAGGTATATGGATTTGAGTTATGTTTTCGGCTTATACAGAAAGGTTTGATCTTATTGCTCTCATGTAATGATCTCTCTTGAATGGAATTAAAAATTTAAAATAGTGAAAATGCCATTTGTTGAGAACGCAGTTCAAAGCTGATACGCGGCTCTGTAACCTGTCAACTTTGTTGAATACCAAACATTTCAGAGAATCATTCTAACTGCCATGTTATATTAAGGAATGTAATGGAATTCAATTGGAATCCTCTTTTGACAATTAGAACTTAAGTGGTCGTCTGTAGATCACCGTACTTATACGGCCCAATATTGAAACCTGGAAAATAGAATGCAGCAACCTCGTATTGTAGGAGTAATGCAGCCTATAGACTGAAAGGCTCACAACAAAAACTCATAATGTTGCCTTCGTTCTGAGTTGTGGTAGATCTCGATTAATGGTAGATCATATGAAATAGTGAGATTTTGTTGTCCACTCCATAGAAAGAACTCACAAGAGTAGAGACTACTACGCCTAATGTACCACGCGGATGGGAATAACTTATGAAAAGATGCGAAAGGACAATAGGTAATCCAACAAATATATCTGCTGTCAGATTCTGTTAATAATGTGAAATAATGAGCTCCCTAATGATGAGGATATAGATGACGCACTTCAATAATTTTATTTTGAAAACCATTTGAATCAAAATGTTAGAAGCGGTTGCATGTGCCATTGGTGGCATTCCTAGCTTAGACATGGCGACTGTGTCTGGAACTTGAAGCAGTGTTTTTTCTCCTCTGATTGAAACTTTTCTAATTTGATAAATTAGTCAAATTCCAGGAGAGCAGTTGAGAGTGGGCACTGTATTGCTGGTTGGTTCCGGGAGTTGGATTTGACTTTGGGTGCTTGTAAACTTTTCAGGAGACAAGGGCTGCAATTTGGGACCCTCGACCAACCGAATACCCTCAAATCCCGGCAGCCACAAACAAAAAGAAATATTTACATTCAGATAGAAAAATTGGGGGGATAGCCTTAAGCAGCTAATACAGTATATTTCATTAGATGACCAGCTAAAATCAACTACAAGGAACAAAATACTGGAGTAGTTTCATTTATACAAATTCCAAAACTCTCTAATATATTACCAATTCCATCAGTGAGATGATGAATTCTGAACCCTGATCCAAAAACAAGGGGATATAACAAACTAGTGCGCATACTAGAGCCACTCCTTGCCCACACTACTGCTACACCGTAATTTAAAGAGGGGTTCATCCCCCAAAAAATTTCTTAATTTTATATTTCAATATCATTTCCTACGCTTTCCCTGCAACAAAAAGAACAAAATTAGCTTCAGTAACTACCACATGAATAGAAAGCAAGATCATGACACATTTGGTAATCATGCAAAGAAAGTAACATACTGAAGTCACATAGTCATCCATGGTCAATTGCTTCCGCTTCTTTAAGGAAGAGGGACTCTCAGTCTGCCTAGCCAGGGCTCGCTTTGATGGTGTCAAATTCTGAAACGTACATTATCAAAGTATGAGATGTAGTGAAATGTAGAAATTCGTATGGATGAGGATTTGCTTGATCAAATAAATGGAAGATTTATATGAAGGGATGCATAATGGTGTTTAAAAAAGTTTGGGCAGGAACAAATTGAACCTTGGCAAGCTTCTTCTCTTTACGAGCTTGTCTCTCCCTCTCATCATACTCTTGGTTTTCCTTCTCCACCAACCGAATTAGTGTATCACACCTCCTTGCAAGTTCTTGAGTTGTGCGAGACTTTACAAACCAATCAAAACGAAACAAGGGTGATGTGCGAAATGCAGCCTTCAACTCATCCCAGTTCCCATACCCAAGTTTGTGAACCATGCATATCTGCATATTGTGGCAGGCAAAAAATGTGTCTAAATAATTGAACATTGAACCTATACACCAAAGTTAACACAGGGAAGGGAGTGGAGGAAGAAGAGACTCTGCAAAGAAAGCACACCATGAAACGATCACATTCTTCATTGTACAACTTCCCTTTGTTCTGACCATACTGAATCTTGAGTTCCAGCCATGGATTCTTGTACCGGTCCAACTTTTTCCCAATAGCTTTCATGATCTCATCCTTCCGCGAAATTCTAGCCTCCCCCCTTTCAATATTTTTAATGATCCTATCATAATCTGGAGGAATCATTTTAGAGACAACAATTAGATCCAATGCTACCAAAGTTTTAATGAGATCATATGAAATTGACAGTAAATAGTTCTACCATATCAACCACTTTTCACAGAACTTAACCAAAGTACAGAAACAACTGCAATCTGTATCAGAATCAACCACAAATATTATGTCTTCCAATAACCCAAAAAAAAAACCAATGAAGACCAACTCAAGAAGCTGAGCCAACCAAGCAGTGCTGCAGTTTAGCTCAAAACCAGGCACTAATGCAGCTCATCTCTTTCAATAACAGATGGCTCAACCACCCAGTTAAACCAGTTAAGACAATCTCTTCCCCCTAGCCAAACAGAAGAAAACAAAAACAAAATACAAAACCAAAACACAATTTTTTTCCATAGCAAAAATAAATGGATTATTTTTGCACGTACTAGGGGACTGAAGAACAGCAACAAATGTCATGTGATCTAAGGTCAAAGAGGTTGAAGTTCAAGCCAAAAGATGTTACCAAAACCCAATACGAGAACTTTATGTACATATCTCAATAATTGAAGTTCACATTTGCTTCCCATTAGTATTTATGTCAACTTAAAGTGATGGTGTAAAATTGAATATTACTCACCATTTAACTCTTTGTATCTTTCTTTAAAGACCTTTGCATATCTTTCAACTTCCTCCTCTGTTTTCCCTTCCATTTCAGAAGCAATACTTTTTATGTCGTTTCGGCCATACTTCTCACAAGCCCTGATGAAAGTATTGAAATCTCTTCTACTCCATGAAGAAAATCCCTGAAATGCACCAATAGCCAAGCTTAGAAAAAGGTGACCAACATAAATCTTTTCTGTAACATATAATCCACTCACTCACATCTTCTAATAGCCGCTCCTTTTCTTCGAGCTCTTCAGCAGTCAATGGGTCTCCTACATCTAAATGTTTAAAAACCCAGTTAGAGAAGGATTTAATGCAAAAGGAATAATATTATAAAGAGTCAGGTAGATGCAAATCATATGGAAGATACCCAAATACCTTCAGGTTCATCCACCTCTATTGTGTCTTTCAGCTGATTCTTTTGATGTGTTTGCTGAAATATTGTCAAATAGTAAATAAATTATGCGTAAACATGAAACTTTCAAACAATTATGTACTAGGCTTTTATCAAAGCAGAAAGCATATATGCAGGATCTCAATGATACCCACCATCAGATAGCGCACTTCCTTTTCATACAGCTCACTCAGCCTTTGAGTGTTAAAGAACTGAAAATCATGCCTGCCAGCAACAGAAGAAAAGGATAAATAAACAAATAAATAGGTTTCATAGCAGGTGAGAACACAACAGCAATTTTGACATGAATTTCAATAGGTGCTTACAATTGAGGCATCCGAGGAATCCGAGGCTCTTTCGGTTTTGCCGGACCACCTTGGCGCATTGTTTGCTTAAAGTATTCAGATTCTGAGTAACTACACGGGGAAAAATCATTTCATATAATGATTGAAAATCATTAAAATGCATTAAAAATAAAAATTTTAAAAAAATGATATTACTTTCGTTTCCGCTCTCTCTTTGGTGGTTCAATCCAATTATCACTAACAAGTTTCTTGAAATCGACCTTGTTCTCATCCTTCACCACAACAAAAGGCACGGACAGCAGTAAGTTACAAAGTGAGCCTTAAAGCAACACCAAGCAAAGTACAAATTGAAGAACCTATATTGGTTGATGAACAAAACATGACAGAATTGCCTTTACCTTCTCATCATCAAAGTCATACAATTCAGCAGCTGCACAAAACCACATCAATATCAGCACTAAAATTATATCATCATTGCAAAGCAAAAACTATACAAGTATATATTTATAGGCAAAAACTCTTGAGAACAAATATACTTACTGTCATCCATTTTAAATTTGATTGCATCTTCTGTAAATTTCTTCATCTTGGCATCAAGCTCAGCAGTCGCCTCTTCTCCTTTTGCAATTATTCTATCAATGTCCTCATCTGTAATTGTACTATCCTTGGAACTGAAAACCATTTCAGCACCAAACCTCACCATCTGTAGTAGTTCATCTTTATTAACAGCTGCAAGGAAGAAAAATGCATGTGTATAATTTTTAATACAAATATTTATCCCCAAAAAAAAAAGGACACTAAAAGGAAAATCTTTTAACACAAAAAATGCTCACTCTTCTGCTCTGCTAATCGCCCTTGCTGGATCACCAAAGCATCAAGCGCTAGCTTTTTATAAGCCCTCTCAATAACTTTTTCCTCTATAGTATACTGTTCCATAAATCATTTACAATCACAAAGATGATTAAAAATTATTACATCTAGCTTCTAATATGTTATTTAAAAAAACACAAATCCAAACCTCTGTGCAGAACCGGAAAACTTGAACTTCTTTCTTTTGACCAATCCTATGAGCACGGTCCTGTGCTTGCAAATCAACTTGGGGATTCCTGAGAAAACCACAAACATCAACAAAACTACCAAAAACAGCAATAAAAGAGAGAAAAAAAAGAAATGCACATACACACACCACAGTAACTTCCACAAAAAAATAAAGATGGATGCTCACCAGTCACTATCATAAAGAATGACAACATCTGCTGTAGCAAGATTAATACCAAGGCCTCCAGCTCTAGTTGATAATAAGAAAACAAATTTCTCACTCCCTGGCTTATTAAAAGCATCAATGGAAGCATCACGATCTTCTCCACCAGTATTCCCATCAATCCGGCAATATAGGTATCCACGAAACATTAAATAGTCTTCAAGAATGTCCAGCAGCCTCGTCATCTGAATTATAAAAACAAATACCAACCACACAATCAGACAGGAAAAATAAAAAATACAATACATAAAAAATAACACTGCATATCAAAGCATGTATCCATTACCAAACAGGAATCTGTTGCAAATAAAATCATCAAGCCAACCATAGGCACCAACAACATAATTATTAGAATAATTTTAAAGAAAAATTACCTGTGAAAATATCAGGACCCTAGAATCACGCTCTTTCAGCTTCGGAAGCAACTTATCCAATAGAACCATTTTACCTGCAAATGAAAATTGATTGTCCATTAGGTTTGATCATTTGTCAATGTAAAAACAGTAGAAACCCAAAATTACATGGAACATATAGCATACCAGCATTTGTAATAAGATGATCTCCGGTAGAATATGGAGGGCCAGGTTCAGCACCTTGAAAAAGATACGGGTGATTACAGCATTTACGCAGCTGCATTGCTATATTCAGAAGACGCTTACGTTCTCCACCAGCATTAACAACTTCAAGATCTTTCTGCAGTAAAGCCCTATAAAAGTGTTTCTGCATTTGTGACATGCCGACTTTAAGAATTGTTTCCTTCTTTGGAGGTAAACCTTTCTCCACATCTGACTTCAACCTTCGGAGGAGAAAAGGGCGGAGGACCTTTTAAATGAAGAAAACAAAAAGCTACGCCGTCAGCTTAAAAGATAAAGCATGTTTGAGGGGCAGAGAGAGAGAAGGATAGAAAACATAACATAAAACACACTCCCTAATCAGAAGTTTTTAACCTACCTTATGAAGCTGCTGGACAACTTCTTGCTGATCATTTTCACCAGAAATTTGGAACCATTCATCAAAAGTTTCAGCAGAACTAAATATCTCAGGCAGAAGAAAGTTGAGAAGGGACCAGAGTTCATGGAGATTGTTCTACACAACAAGAAAACAACATTGCATTTAGATTAAAGAAATTAGTGTCCCAGCAGATAACAAGTGATCACCCAGAAAAAGAAACAGAACACTAACTCCCAAAAGATATTGAAAGCTACTAAAATTTGGGGCGTAAAATAACCATGACACTCTCAGGACCAAGTTAAGGCATATATGGAGCAGGATAAATTAACAAAAATAAAGCCCAACACAAAGATACATTTTACAATAAAAAAACCATAATCACGATCAATAAGAAACTAGACTTAGAGACAATCCCAAAAGATACACATGACAAAATAAAGCACAGTTCATTGGATCTTTTCCTTCCATCACATTGACCTCCAAAGATTCTCATGGAAAATTTGTATTAATATTCTCTATAACCTAAAATTTTGTAATTGTGAAAGTTAAAACTACATAATGCCATGGTTGCAGAACCAGAACACTTCCATGTTAATTATATACTAAATCTAATGTTAACCTTCAGCATAATTTCACATAGAAGATATCGTGTACATTTATAGAGTGACCATTTGCCTTAAATCTGCATCATTACCAACAACACAACCCTGCCTATTTTCAAGATTTACCACAAGTTCAACATGCATGGATCCGCAATTTCTAACATGTCAAGTTTTCAACAAATCCACAACATGCCAATGAAATTACAATTTATACCTGAAGCGGTGTGCCCGTGATGAGAAGGCGATAGTTGGTATTATAAAGCCTCATTGTCTTTGAAAGGAGGGAATTCTCATTCTTGATCCGATGGGCTTCATCAATGATGATATAGCGCCAGCTAAAGCGACGTAAGGAGGACTTCTCTTTGATTGCCATTTCAAAACTTGTGACACAGACATCAAACTTGCCAGCAACCAGTAAATCTTCTCGTATGTGTTTCTGCCAAAAAAATAAAGACAAATTACTAAGCAAAAAAGATGATCTGGTATCTACTGTTCACTCATTCAAGTAGAGATAAAATGACTCACCCTCTCATCAGGATTTCCAAGAAATTTTACAGCCCGCAAAGTTGGGCAGAAGCGTCGAATCTCATTCATCCAGTTTCCAAGTGTAGATTTCGGAGCAACTACCATATGAGGGCCAGTAATTCCCCTGAACTCGTGCAAATAGCCCAATAAGGAGATGGTTTGCAATGTTTTTCCGAGCCCCTAGATGGAAAAATCAACAACTCATCACTATGTATATCATAAAAAGCCATCCTTTGGGTCAATTATACACCAGAACATGGTCATACAAGATTATTTGTGACACAACACAGCTTGGAAGACCAAGACTCAAAAGGATATTAGCCAATAATGGCATCAAGTAAAATAAGGATAGATTCTAAAATATAGAATTAAATGCATACCATTTCATCTGCAAGGATTCCATTTATACCATTCTCATACAGTCGTATAAGCCAGTTTAACCCAGCAAGTTGGTAGTCCCTCATCTTCCCTTGAATACCTTAAGAAAAGAATAAGTAGATAAAGAAAAATCAGCACTAAATTTGAACTACCCCAGCACTTGAAAAAATAATAATCATAGGCAGGAGAAGTCCTTACAAAAGATGAATAAATCTTACAAAAAACAAAATCAAGAGGGGGAGGGGGGGGGGGGGGGAACCTCTCGAACTAGCACATAGTAGGTGAGAGCTAACACCAACAGGAGAAAAAATGGATACAAAAAAAGATAGAATTCTTCAGCAAGAACTCACTTTTGTCAAAAGCACCAGATCATTTAAATCTAGTACTTGTTTAAAATGAAGGAATTGGACAAGAACAAAAGACAACAATCTGCCAAAAGCAGAAATTTAGGTAAAAAAATGGATTAGGAAAAAGGCAAAGACAATGTTTTGCATTAAGAATAGTTAATTCACATATCAGTAACAAAATTTTATAAAATATGCACACAAAAAAAAAAAAAAATACAATGTACAATCACTACCTAGAGACAACCTTAATAAGGATAATTCTAGCACAAAGATAAACAGAGAGCACAAGACAGAACACATACAAGAGGGTTGAGTCACCAGCCGTGTGGTTCCTGTCCCAGATAAACCATCCTCTTCCTCCTTGAGGCATTCTTCATCCTCTTCCTCTTCAGTTATCTTTGATGCATGGCGACCCCTACAGTATAAATATGTGAGCTCATCTTATTGTGCATGACTACTAAATTAAATTATTCCTCCAAACTCATAAGTATTAGTTTCATCTCAAGTGACAAGCAAGATCCCTTTTGTTTCCATATTGATGGCAACCTGTCTCCTACACTTGAGAGGGATACTCTTCCCCAAAATTTTTTGGTCATATTTTTTGTAAAACAAAAAGCAAAAACAGCTTAAATAAATCAAGGTATTGGACTAACAAAGTATCTTAATATAAATTCAAATAGAAATGACACGCTTGAGCACAACGCTATAATCTGATTCAATGCAAGACAATGAACTCTTTATTTTCTTTTCTTTTTGATAAGACAGACAATGAACTCTCAAAAGGAGACTTGGTGTTCAAGAAAACAAAAAGAACAAACAGATGGGACTTAAGAATCACCATCTACAGTTTGCTAGGATCACCACATAGCAATGAAAATAAAATAAATAAATAAAACCTAGAAATCATCACCAAATAGCATCAATCACAATCAATCAAGTTCAACAAAATCAATTAGAATTAATTAGTCTAATTTGGTGTCCATGCCACATTCCCACCCAAAACTAACCCCCCCCCCCACAAATCCCCAAAAAACAAAACCATTTTAGCAAACTCAAAACTTGGGCAAGATAAATTCTACTTGAAATATAATATTCTAACAATATTTGGGTTGTATCCACACATGGTTGTGCTTAGAGAAAGTTTTTAGAAGTCCAGAATCAAATTTTAACTTTATAATCCAAGAAAGGCCATATAGCCAACACGAAGAGCTAAAACAACACTAAAAATGAGAAGACTTGCATGGCAAAAAGAGCTTATTCTCAAACAATAGAGATGGAAATCACAAATTAGAAGTAATTAAGTGAGAGAAGTAAAAGACTTCTCTAAGAACATTCGGACAAAGCAGTATGCATTCTGTTTCTAAAGAGACCATGAATTATACCTTCCCTTTGCCTTCTTTTGAGCTGCAGTTTGATCACCTTTGGCAAAATGAGCAAACAACTCTGTTTGCTGCAGGAGATACTTCAACCGCCCCTTCCCCTTATTGTTCTACAAATAAAACAGACATCAATAAAACCTGCCCATCATACTCAATCGGCTATAAATAACAAAAACAGCTACGGATCCTGCTGCAACGCACCATATCAGCCTCAATCGAAGCATTTTGCGCATCCAATATTTCCTGAACCTTTTGCCTCTTAACTTTCTGCATCTCTTTGAGTCTAGCCTTTTCACGCCTGCTAATTTCAGCATTGGACACATCGTTTCCATCCTGTAAAGTAATGCCACCAATACAGCGAAGATAAAGTTACACACCAAACATTATACAACAACTGAAAATGTTCAATTGAGAAAAACTATTCAAAACAATGCCTAAACTCTTAGGTTTTTAACTTTTTTCATCAGTTACAACCCAATGCAACATTGCCTAAACTCAAGTTAGCATGATACACTAATTTTTGCTCACTATAATTCATAAAATTGCAAAAAATATCACAATGAAACAATTCAAAAACCGATAAGCACCTAAGCTCAAGTTAGCACAATACTCCAGTTTCAGCTTAATCTAAGTAATCAAAACGCAAAAAAAACGCGGAATGAAACAAATAGACTCAACCCTAATTCTTCGTTGTCTTTTTTTCCTAAACATTAGGTTAAGTTAGCCCTAGAAACAATCAAACCCTAGAGCAACAAATTCCACTAGAAACCCTAACCAAACAGCTTTCAGATCCAACAAATCAAAACACACACGCAGTTCGCCACCGAGGACACAATCGTGAAAAATTTTACCTCGTCTTCGTCGTCGCCGGCGGCATCGTCGTCGGAATTTGGAGAGTTATCTTCGTCGGAGGCGGCGGAGCGAGCCACGGCTTCGAGCTCCTCCTCGTCTTCTTCGTCGTTGATCTGCTCGTTGACTTGCTGCTGCTGCTCCTCTTCCTCCGACGACGACGTTGAATTCGAGGCGTTGGATAGGGCTTCGTCGGACGAAACCTGTGGCTTCGAGAGCTTCGCCATGGCTTTATCTCTCTCTCTCTCGGTTTCTCAGATCGAGGGTTTCGTATAAGTGCGTGTGTGAGAGAGACTATTTGGTGTATGTGCGTGTGAGAGAGAGAGAGTAGGAGAGTTAGAGAGACCGATTTTTTTTTTTTTTTTTGTATTTTGTATTTTGAAATAAAATTTGAGAAATGGGTGGGATTAGTGAGGGGGTATTTATAGCTGTTCGATTTGGGAAAGTGAGATGTGCGGTTCGAATTTAGCGAAGAAGGTTTGGGCTTTTTGGGGCAACAAAATAGAATTGAGAATTTCCCGCCAACGTTGGGGTGCAATGTGATTTCCCGCCGAGTGTGTGTGACCACTAACCCTGTGGGCTTCTCAAAATTAAAAAAAACTAACCATGTGGGCTCGAACCCAAATGTTGTGGGTTCGACGCATGCTTGGTTGGCTGGTATTTTTACTTCTCTATAGTGATAGATACACAATATCATGTCAGGTGAAAAATGTGATTTCAATTAAAATTGTGAAACTGTATTTTTTAAACACAATTTTACATGATGCATATGAAAGTGTGTAACAAAATTTAGCCATTTGTATATATATTTATTTATTTTGTCTATTTCATGTTTCATAGTAAGGAAAATACTTCCTAGCATGTAGGAGTGTTGAAATTTTTCTTTAAGACAATAGAAGGTGACGTGTGTACATCTAAAGAGAGTGAGAGGGAAAAACCTATCTATTGGACATAATGGAAATTCTTGCTCTCGTTCTCGTAAGCAAAGGTGAATCAAGTTCATTCTCTCTATCTCGATTATTGTGTGAGCTAAGGGGGGAACCTAGCAAAATATCGAGTTGCAAAAAAGGCCTACTTATATATAGGTTCAATTTGCTTGAATTTTGTAAATTTAAAGGTGTATATTAAATTTTATTTAGAAATTATAATTTAAATGACGTGGCATTCGGTACATTATTAGATTTAGAAAATAAGATCTAAACTATTAAAATGAGTAGGTTTTGAAATGAAAAAGAGCTTATTCCAAATTTGCCCGTCGACATTGTTGTTATTCACTGTTTTCAAAAACCTTTGACATACCCAAACATATGGTTTAAAGAATTGTATTGTCCTATCAAAAACAAAAAAAAAAAACAAAAAATTGTATTGAGTTATTTGGCAACTTGTCTTATAAGGGATATGGGGAGAAAGCTAAAAGAAAAGTTGTCCATTGTTTACCTCGTTGTAAAAGGAGATTAGAGTTATTCAATCATGAATAAAAACTCCTTGTGTGCATATCATCAATGCTTGTTTTAGTGAACTTTTAAAATATATTAATAATTGGGGTCTTAATATGCATCACAATTGATCTAATTTTTCCTATATTATATTAATATGTGTTGCTAACTAATATTGATGAGAAAGGATAACCTTTAAAAAAAAAACAACAATCATTTAGTTAACTCTTTGAAACAAAGATACTTACAGCTCTTTCTCAACAAAAAAAAAAAAAAAAGATACTTACAGGGGTAGTGCTAATTCTCATATTCCTTTTAGTCTAATTAATTAAATGATGAACAACAGCAAAACTGTTTGGCAAGTCGAACAATCCCAATGTCATTTTATGAAGAGTAAAAATGGAACTATTTCGAAATTTTTGGTGGGATTAGCAGGGCGTAATGAAGATGTTTTTTTGTTAATCAATACCATGAATTGTTCCCTCGTGCTCCCATTAATATACTGACCTAAAGCATTCCAAATATTTTTAAATTCATAGGGTCATGAACATTGAATTCAGCTACCAACCATAGTCACCAAGTTGAAAAATCCTCACTTTGTTTTTCCACGATTGTAAGGTAAGCTTCATAACTCCCACTTATACAAAAAAAGGGTCATCCCTTACTAAGCATCGGTAGATTTGGTTTTGTATAGGATATATCCTATATTTTGAATTCCATTCCGTTTTGGTACATAAATATGTGCACTAAATCGTCTATTCTATCTCAATCAAAATTTCAGCAAGTACTAGCTAGGGACGACTGTCGACGCCCGACCTCGATTGGCAATGGAAAAACCACCGCCACCGTGCCTTCGTCCGATCACTTGCTGTAGTGACGCTCCCGCACGCGCGAGGCCCCGTTGGAGGGCCCTTCTCTATGATGGCTACATGTGTTCGCACAGAGTTCCGGGTGATCTCTCTCTCGGTGGAGGAAGGTAGGTCTACCTTTGGCATTATGGCAAAAATTTGGGCCAAATTTTAAGGGATTACCAAATGTAAGTAAAGTCGCCACCAATCATTGGGTTTTTCTAAGGTGTGATTGGTCACCTGTTTTTAATTGATTTTATTACCAATCTTAGGTTAAGAAAAATGGCATTTTTCCTATTTTTCCTAATCTAATGCGGATGGCAAAAAATCTTGATTCTTAGGTCCGGAAGTTTGGTTACATGTGAAGAAGGTGTTAGGCACCCCACAACGCTTGTCCAATGACAGTCATTTGCTTTGATAAAACCTTAATTTTCGGAGATTGGCAATAAACACATGATTTTGCATCGGCTTTCGGGGCTTAACATACATGGGGCTTTGAGGTTTGGCTTTTGAATGGGTGTGGTCTCAATCTATGCTTTCCTAAGGCATTCTGGCGAAATACCATATTTCCACATCGAAAACTCGGCGACATGTCACCTTGCTTTCACTGCGAAAATTAGGCACCACTTGCCTTAGGTGACATGGACTGTGACAATCACACCAAAAGGGGTGAGCAAGTATATATATATACATACATCATGCATAATGCAAGCACACAGAGCAGGAAAGTAAAGGCATACGTCCCTAGAGTATGGCCCAAAATATAAGTGCTGGAAAATTAACAAGGGTCGCCATACTCTAGAGATGAGAACGAATAGTACACGGCATGATATATCTAATACAAACCTTCTAAGAGAGAAAGAGAGGAGGAAGAAAAGGGGGATTTAACAAAGTACATGACCAAAAGGGGTAAACTAAGCTCCTAAACCTAGTACACACAACCGCTTGGCTTATATCGACATGCTCGCATCCTTATCCTTTTTGCTTACGCCTAGGAGCTCATGCCCTAGCGCCATGCGTCCTCGCTCCTTTTGTGTATATGCAAAGGCAAAAATAAGAAATCAGCAAACAAGCAATGGAAGGAAAAGATGCGGATAGCATATGAAAGAAGCATAAGGCCAATAAGCATGATAGACATGGCAAGCACACGAACAAGGAAGCAAACAAGCAAAAGGCAAACAAAAGGTGGTGTCCACAAGGGACAAATGTAGGTTTAGATCGAATGTCCATAACTTCATTGTGTTGAAGTATGGACGACACACTAGCAAGAAAAACTCATGCATGGACGTGTAAGCAAGCGTGTAAAAATGCAAAGGAAGCCAACTGGTGGGGCAAACAGGCATGGTAAGCATATAATCGCAGGAGCGAAAAAAGTGAGAGGTGTGCACAAAGCAACCCGGCATCCGGAGGCGCATCCCAAGTGGTTATACTCAAACAAGGCCTTATGGGCGTCCGATGTAACCAAACAAGATCAAGCTCGAGGAGGGCGTCGAACATGGCAAAGTCTAGAACAAGAGAGGCTAACACAAGCATAAAGCATAGAAGCAAGCAAGCGTAGACATGAAAATAGGGTGATCCAAACCCTTTAATGTGAGCCAAGGTGTATGGACGATGACCAAGACCATAGGGTTTAGATCGGGTCCTAAACAATAGGCCAAAATGCAAGAAAGAAAGACAAAGCGACAAAAGGGTTACAATAGCACATGGCACGGCAAACATAGCCTAGGTCTAGACATACAAACATGGCATGGAGGTACAAGCACATGGATGATGGCATAAAGCATGTGGAGAACATCAATCTAAGCATGTAAACACGCCGATCTACACATATAAGCATGGAAATATGCATGTAGGCATGTGAATGTGCATCTAAGCATGTGCATAAAAGCATGGAAGCACACAAATCCAAGCATACAAGCATATGAATTCATAGACATAGGCATAGGAGCATAGAACATGCATACAAACATGTAGATCTAAGCAAGACATAACCATAGACACGATATCAAGCATGTGAGCATGTAGAACTAAACAACAACACATAAGAAAGAAGGATCTAGACATGGCATAAAGCATAAAAACATGTAGGAATGACAAATAGACATGTAAACAAGCAAAAAACACGTGGATCTAGCCAAACAACACATGGGAAAGATAGATCTACGCACAAACACATGGTATGAGACATGGAAGCATGTGGATCTAACATAAAAAAAAAACATGGGAAAGAGAAGATCTAAGCATAGAAAGCATGAAAACATGTATATCTAAACATATAAACATGTAAGGATGTAGATCTAAGCATGAAACCTAGCATACGACATAAAAAGTAAGGAGATTTAAGCTAGAAGCACAAATAAAGCAATAAACATGCTAAAGAAAGCAATAAATCATGTTATTCAAGCAAAAATAAAGAATAAAAAGCTTGATAAAGCTTTAAAGAAAAATGGGTATGGATAATAGCTAAAGAGCTATATCCATACCCCTTAAACCTCAAATCCAAGGTATGGAACTAAGAAGAGGAAGATGGAGGGTATGAACACTACCTTATATTTTTGGAGAAGAGAGAAGAATCAAGAAGTTTTGATGTGTTTTTGTGTTTTTTGGAGAGAAATATGGTGAGAAAAGAGAGAAAAAAAAAAAAGGCCAAAAAATGCCCAAAAACCCCAATTTTTTCTGTTCTGGTCCAATCTGAGGTGTCAGGGGCTATTTGTAGCCCTTGGCACACATTTCAAGGCACAATGCACCTTCAAGGGTCGCCGAGTTGGGCCGGCGGGCCTTCAAGGACTACCGCTGATGTCATCGTGACATCGACAAATTCGTCCTGTTGCACTTTTTCAGTTTTGACTTCGGAGGCGCATTTGGAGATCTTCTAGGACTCGGATTGAGACGATGTTATTGTCCCTGAAAAGCTCTGGATGTCTAGTTTTCATAAAGATAAAGAAAATAAAATTCTAATGGTTGGATTAAAAGTTATGACTTCAGGAAGCATGTTGATGCGCTATTCACAGTTTTCTTAATATCTTAACCGTTTTAACTCTGATTTCGATCCATGAATAGTTGTTGGAATGAGAATTTGATAATATTTGCAATGACATTGGTTTAAACCCGTTCTAATAGCAAGATCAAAATTAGGGTTTCTTGGGCCCACCTAGAGTCAACTTTGGGTCAAACTTAGTCAAAGTTGCTAAAAGTCTCCAAGAAGCTCGGGTTTGATGTAAGATCATGAAAAGTGTTTTTTTGTGAGGATTTTGACCTTGTTTGGCCTTCGGTCAACCCTGTGTTGACTAGGGGCATTTTGGCCGAAAGAGGCACTTTGAGTGCTCCGGTGTCCGAACTGGTTGCACCACGTCATTCTAGATGTTCTCGCGGCCCCATGGAGAGAAAATAATATTTTTGGATTTTTCGAGGTCCGGCACACAAATTAAGGGCAGAGAAAATACGGTATCAACAACGACAACCTTTTATAGCCACTCTTTAACCTACCTCATCTTGCTCCACCCTGCGCAGGTTTTCCCTGCCCCATAAAGTAATGGAGTGGGGCTGGAGTACAAGACAAAGTCACAGGACAATTTTACTTTTCAATGACAAGTACTAAAAGATTATCTTTGTTCTACGTGAATCAACAACGAAATAAAAATATTTGCTATTTTATAAAAGCCATGATAAGGTTTCTCCTGCATTCTATATTATGAAGTGATAAAAGGGAGGCTCTTATACATTTTTCCTCATCTCTAATGTCAGGAAACCACTAAGTATAATATGAAAGAATTACACTCAATATGACAGTATATTCCTTTCCACGGTTTTGTTTGTGTTTATCAAAATGTTGGTAAGCTGTAGGCCATTACTTCTCAACAAAAATTTGATATGTCAAGTGATTCTTAAATTTAAAATGACTTTTCCTTTACCATTCAACAAAGCAAGAACATTGCCTGTAAACAAGGCTGTGTATTCAAGAAGTTTTTCATTGATGCCTAGGGTTTGAGAAGTATGAAATAATTACTGGCTGTGTTACATCTTGTTTTTTGGAGTTTGAATTGAGTGGGGTTTCCTAAGAAAGGGGTTGAAGTAATAGCAACTTGGGAGGAAAATGCTGATCGGTTTATCACTTGGAAAAAACAAGTTTTGGAATGTTCATTGAAGAAAATTTTAAGAGAAATTGAAGATGAGATGAATGATGATTTTTGTAATGTGAAAACTCTCAAGGATAGCAAAAGAGTTTTAAGGTTTTGGGAGGATACACATAAGTAGTGTAAGCGAAGGAAGGTAGTGGATGATGATGGGTCAGGGGAGGATAATGATGGTTCAAGTTGGGCTGATGTGGCAGTGGAGGATGTGGCAGAGACTGATTTGGCAAGGGAGGATGTGGTATAGGTTGATGTGGAAGTGGAGGATGTGACATGGGCTGATTTGGCAAGGGCTAATGTGGCAGTGGCTGATTTGTCAAGCGCTGATGTGGCAGTGGCTAAGGTGGCAGTGGAGGATGTGGCAGTGGCTGATGTGTCTGACGTTGATGTGTTTGGGGCTAATGTGGTAGTGGAGGATGTGGCAGGGGTTGATTTGGTAGGAGAGGATATGGCAGGGGAGGATGTCTCTGGCTGATGTGGTAGTGGCTGATGTGGCAGTGGCTGATTTTGCAGTGGCTGAGGTGGCAGGGGAGGATGTGACAGTGGCAGCGGAGGATGTGACAGTAGCAGATGCTCTTATAGTTATTCATTTGCATCTTCGTAGAACACCCAATATGCGTCGTCCCAGGTTTTTAATTAGACGACGAAGCAGGCGAAATGCTTTTGTATTGGTGAAACGGAGAGTTGCTTCCTCTTTGAAGGGGAAGAGGAAGCAGATGGTGAAGTGGAAGAGGAAGAGGAAGAGGAAGAAAATGGTGTTGCAGATGTTGCATCAATTTTAGGAGAAATGTCCTGATTACGATGTATAGAATAAATATTGTATGGAGATTTCCCAAGTACAAACTTTTGTCATTATCATTGTATTTCTAGAGGAAGAAGAAGCAGATGGTGAAGTGGAAGAGGAAGACGAAGAAAATGGTGTTGTAGGTGTCACATCAATTTTAGTAGACATGTCCCAATTATGATATATAGAAATTTCCTAAGTACAAACTTTTGTCACTGTCATTGTATTTCTATTCATTCTTCACAATATATGCACTTTACAATATAAAAAAAGTATCTATTAGTTCTCCTAAAAAAAACTTATAGCATTTAATAGAAAAATTAGTATAATATAAAAATTAGTTACATGTTGAGGTAAATAAATTATAAAAAAATCAGTGAAAAACATGGATCATAAACATAATATATATATTTTAGAAGAATCATAGACACAACAATTAATAGTATGTAATAGTCTTGTGACAAAAAGAGTATATAATTTTTTTTTTTGTGGATCAAGTGTATATAACTCAGCTAACACGTTTAACTAAAAAAATTACACAGACAATAAACTCAATAGTGGCAGTGGCTGATTTCGCAATGGTTGATGTGGCAGGGGAGGATGTGGCAGTGGCAGATGCTTTTGTAGTTATTCTGTTGCGCCTTTGTAGAATGCCCAATATGCGTCGTCCCAAGTTTTTAATTAGATGACGAAGCAGACGAAATGCCTTCGTATTGGCGAAACAAAGGATTGCTTCCCTCTTTGAAGAGAAAGAGGAAAAAGATGGTGAAGTGGAGAAGGAAGAGGAAGCAGATGGTGAAGTGGAAGAGGAAGAGGAATAAAATGGTGTTGCAAGTGTTACATCAATTTTAGTAGAAATGTCCCGATTATGATGTATAGAATAAATATTGTATGAAAATTTCTTAAATACAAACTGTTGTCATTATTATTGTATTTCTAGAGGAAGAGGAAGAGGAAGCAGATGGTGAAGTGAAAGAGGAAGAGGAAGAAGAAGAAGAAGAAAATGATGTTGCAGGTGTTGCATCAATTTTAGTAAAATGTCCCAATTACGATGTATAGAAATTTTCCAAGTACAAACTTTTGTCATTGTATTTCTATTCATTCTTCACAATATATGCACTTTACAATAAAAAAAAAGTATCTATTAGTTGTCCTAAAAAATAAAGTGATAGCATTTAATAGAATAAATAGTATATTACAAAATATTAGTTACATGTTGAGGTAAATAAATTATAAAAAATTCAGTGAAAAACATGGATCATAAGCACAATATATATATATATATATATATATATATATATATATATATTCGGAGGAATCATAAACATAACAGTTAATAGTATGTAATAGTCTTGAGACAAATAGAGTATATAATATTCTTTTTTGGATCAAGAGTACATAACTCAGCTAACACGTTTAACTACAAAAATTACACAGGCAATAAACTTAATAGTGGCAATGGCTGATGTGGCAGCGGAGGATGTGGCAGTGGCAGATACTCTTGTAGTTATTCTGTTGCGCCTTTGTAAAACGCCCAATATGCGTTGTCCCAGGTTTTTAATTAGACAACGAAGCAAGCAAAATGCCTTCGCATTGGTGAAACAAAGGATTGCTTCGCTCTTTGAAGAGGAAGAGGAAAAAGATGGTGAAGTGGAGGAGGAAGAGGAAGCAAATGGTGAAGTGGAAGAGGAAGAGGAATAAAATGGTGTTACAAGTGTTATATCAATTTTAGTATAAATGTCCTGATTATGATGTATAGAAAAAATATTGTATGAAAATTTCTCAAGTACAAACTTTTGTCATTATCATTGTATTTCTAGAGGAAGAGGAAGCAGACGGTGAAGTGGAAGAGGAAGAGGAAAAAAATGATGTTGCAAGTGTTGCATCAATTTTAGTATAAATGTCTCAATTACGATGTATAGAAATTTCCCAAGTACAAACTTTTGTCATTGTATTTTTCTTCATTCTTCACAATATACGCAATAAAAAAAAAGTATCTATTAGTTCTCTTGAAAAAAAAAAAAAAAAACTGATAGCATTTAATAGAATAAACAGTATATTATAAAAATTAGTTACATGTTGAGGTAAATAAATTATAAAAAATTCAATGAAAAACATGGATCAAAAACACAATATATATATATAAATTTTTTTTTGGAGAAATCATAAACACAACAGTTAATAGTATGTAATAGTCTTGTGACAAAAAAAGTATATACTTTTTTTTTTTTGAATCAAGAGTATATAACTCAGCTAACACTTTTAGCTAAAACAATTACATAGACAATAAACTCAATAGTGGCAGTGGCTGATTTTGTAGTGTCTAATGTGGCAGCGGAGGATGTGGCAGTGACAGATGCTTTTGCAGTTATTCCATTGCGCCTTCGTAGAACGCCCAATGTGTTGTCCCAGGTTTTTAATTAGACGACGTAGCAGGCGAAATGCCTTCATATTGGCGAAATAGAGGATTGCTTCCCTCTTTGAAGAGGAAGAGGAAGAAGATGGTGAAGTGGAGGAGGAAGAGGAAGCAGATGGTGAAGTGGAAGAGGAAGAGGAATAAAATAGTGTTGCAAGTGTTACATCAATTTTAGTAGAAATGTCCCAATTATTATGTATAGAAGAAATATTGTATGGAAATTTCCCAAGTACAAACTTTTGTCATTATCATTGTATTTATAGAGGACGAGGAAGCAGATGGTGAGGTGGAAGAGGAAGAAAATGATGTTACAGGTGTTGCATCAATTTTAGTAGAAATGTCCCAATTATGATGTATATAAATTTCCTAAGTACAAACTATTGTCATTGTATTTCTATTCATTCTTCATAATATATGCACTTTACAATATAAAAAAAGTATCTACTAGTTCTCCTGGAAAAAAAAAACTAATAGCATTTAATAGAATAAATAGTATATTATAAAAATTAGTTACATGTTGAGGTAAATAAATTAAAAAAAATTAAGTGAAAAACATGGATCATAAATACTATATATATATATATATATATTGGAGGAATCATAAACACAATAGTTAATAGTATGTAATAGTCTTGTGACAAAAGGAGTATATAATATTTTTATTGGATCAAGAGTATAGAACTCAACTAACATGTTTAGCTAAAAAAATTACACAGACAATAAACTCAATAGTGGCAGTGGCTGATTTTGCAGTGACTGATGTGGCAGGGGAGGATGTGGCAGTGGCAGATGCTCTTGCAGTTATTTTGTCGCGCTTTTGTAGAATGCCCAATATGCGTGTCCTAGGTTTTTAAGTAGACGACGAAGATTGCTTCATATTGGCAAAACATAAAATTGCTTCCCTTTTTGAAGAGGAAGAGGAAGAAGGTGGTGAAGTGGAGGAGGAAGAGAAAGAGGAAGCAGATGGTGAAGTGGAAGAGGAAAAAGAATAAAATGGTGTTGCAAGTGTTACATCAATTTTAGTAGAAATGTCCCGATTATGATGTATAGAAGAAATATTGCATGGAAATTTCCCAAGTACAAACTTTTGTCATTATCATCGTAATTTTAGAGGAAGAGGAAGCAGATGGTGAAGTATAAAAGGAAGAGGAAGAAAATGATGTTGCAGGTGTTGCATTAATTTTAGTAAAAATGTCTCAATTATGATGTATAGAAATTTCCCAAGTACAAACTTTTGTCATTGTATTTCTATTCATTCTTCACAATAGATGGACTTTGAAACAAAAAAAAAGTATCTATTAGTTCTCCTAAAAAAAAAAAACTAATAGCATTTAATAGAATAAATAGTATATTATAAAAATTAGTTACACGTTGAGGTAAATAAATTATAAAAAAATTCAGTGAAAAACATGGTTTATAAACACAATATATATATATATATTTTTTTTTTGAGGAATCATAAACACAACAGTTAATAGTATGTAATAGTTTTGTGACAAAAATAGTATATAATATTTTATTTGGATCAAGAGTATATAACTCAGCTAACACGTTTATGTAAAAAAATTACACAGACAATAAACTCAATAGTGGCAATGGCTGATTTTGCAGTGGCTGATGTGGCAATGGCAGATGCTCTTGCAGTTATTCCGTTGCGTCTTCGTAGAATGCCCAATATGCATCGTCTCAAGTTTTTAATTAAACGATGAAGCAGGCGAAATGCCTTTGTATTGGCGAAACAGAGGATTGCTTCCCTCTTTGAAGAGGAAGAGGAAGAAGATGATGAAGTAGAGGAGAAAGAGGAAGCAGATGGTGAAGTGGAAGAGGAAGAGGAATAAAATGGTGTTGCAGGTATTACATCAATTTTAGTAGAAATGTCTCGATTATGATGTATAGAAGAAATATTGTATGGAAATTTTCCAAGTACAAACTTTTGTCATTATCATTGTATTTCTAGAGGAAGAAGAAGCAGATAGTGAAGTGGAAGAGGAAGAGGAGGAAAATGATGTTGCAGGTGTTGCATTAATTTTAGTAGAAATGTCCCAATTATGATGTATAGAAATTTTCCAAGTACAAACTTTTGTCATTGTCATTGTATTTCTATTCATTCTTCACAATATTTGCACTTTACAATAAAAAAAAAAATCTATTAGTTCTCCTAAAAAAAACTGATAGCATTTAATAGAATAAATAGTATGTAAACGCACAATTGTACCCATACCCAAAAACAAGTGTTGGGCTCAGGCTCAATGAGCCTTATGCAATAAAATTTGTACAGTATGGATTTGAAATCTAGGTTCGGGATGTTGGAAGTCTAATTAACAGGCTAGAGTGCCACTATCTGTGCAAATGATAAACGAATATGACAAAGAGACATCCTCGAACGTGAGCCAATGATGAGTTGTATAAATATTCTTTTTCTATGCCAAAGTTTACAATCCTTAGTTCCTATTTTTCTCAGCAGAAGGTGCAGATCCCCCTCTCTTTCCTCTCTCTTCTCCTTATATACTTCTTCTTCTTCACTGGTTTATCCACGTGTCGTACAAATCTTTCCCTTGGATACTTGTCCTATCCACCGCCTTCTTGAAGTCTTAAAACAATAGCAGGGAGGCTGAATTCTACTGTTCATAGGTCACTTCCCCATTAATGCGGCCAGAGAGGTAGATGTAGGGTCTTTAATGTGGTGGTAGCAGCTTTTTCCTCAGATATTTCTCACACATCCTTGCTTCTAAAGGGTGCTTGGATCACCCTTTTACCCATCAGTTTTTCCAGAAGCTTGCCCCTAACCCTTTTAGTAAGTCCTAGGGTCATTGCCGAGCCTGTTCGAGGAGACATTCCTCCTCGGACAACTCCTCGGACTTTTACAGTGCAGACTGACTTGTGGGCCTAGAGGCACTGATCAAAACAAACTGGTACCAACCAATCAAGCCCAAAGCCCAAATGTTTATTCAAGAGTTTTTACCCCCCACATAGTATATTATAAAAATTAGTTACATGTTGATGTAAATAAATTATAAAAAATTCAGTGAAAAATATGGATCCTAAACACAATAAATAAATAAATAAATATATATATATATATATATATATATATATATTTTTTGGAGGAATCATAAACACAACAGTTAATAGTATGTAATAGTCTTGTGACAAAAAAAGTATATAATATTTTTCTTTGGATCAAGAGTATATAACTTAGCTAACACGTTTAGCTAAAAAAACACATAATCAAATCTTATAAAATTATATAAAAAAAGTAGATTACAATTAGCTCAACTGGTAACTAGAGCTATCATCAAGAACCGGCGCCATAAATTGAAACTTTCTTTTAAAAAAAAACTCTTATAAAAAATTAGCGTATAATAGAAATCAGTTGCAAAAATTTTGTCTATATAATAAACTCTTATAAAAAAATTAGTGCATAATAGAAATCAGTTGCACAAATTTTATCTATGTACCAAACCATATTGATTGTAAACAAGTAATCTTTCGATTCAATTTCAAGAAGACTATAAAAATATTACCTATTACATATTATTTAAGTATAATAACTATGAAATAAAAATGATGCTAAATGCACAATCATATCACTAATGACAACTCTGGTAAAAATTTAAATAACAATTAAAAAAGTAAAGAGATCTAGAATCCGGTTTTGTTCATGTTCAGGGGCAAAGCCATCTAGTGGCTTGGGGGGGCCCAGGCCCCTGCCAAAAAAAAAAAAAATCCATTAAAGTATATATAAAAAATAATTGCCCCCCCCCCCCTCCCAATTTTGGACATTTGGTCCCCCATAGCCCATATATTCATTGTTCTCCCAAGCCCCTGTTGAAGTTTTAGGCCTACTTCAAATAAAATAAAAAAAAATTGGCCCATTTACATCAAGTCCAATTGTCCAAACACTAACAACAAAATTACACTCTCTCCATCTCAAAAAACCAACCCACCTGACCCACGAAATCCCCTTATTCCCTTTACATATATTCTTTTTTTTTTTTGTCTTCTTTGACACACTTCCACTTTTCAGTCCCACACTCCCACTCCATTGTCTACCAGCCCCCAAAACCCAGCTCTGCATCAGTCCTCTCCCCTGTCCACACAGTTCGAAAAAAAAAAAAAAATTCCTGGTGAGTTCAGTGTTTTATGTTTGTATTTTCAGCCTGTCACTTGCTATCAGGTAAAAAAAAATGATTGAGACCCAGTTGGGTTTTTAAGTTTTTACTGTGAAAAAAATATGATTTTCATATGGAAATTTGGTTAAAGTTGTGATTTTTTTCCTTAATTTTGTTGTTGTAGGCTGTGGTGAATAATTTGGAAGATGCACATGACTAAATGAGTTAATTGATACAGCCAAAACTCAGCTCTCAGCATCAGTCCTCTACTCCTCTGTCCTTATAGTCCAAAAAAAAAAAAATATCCTGGTGAGTTCGGTGACTATCTGGCTTGGTGAGTTCGGTCATCGGTGTTTGTGTTTTCAGACTGTCACTTGCTATCAGGTAAAAAAAAAAATAATTGAGACCTAGTTGGGTTTTTTAGTTTTTACTATTAAAAAAATGAAATTTTTCATATGGAAATTCGGTTAAAGTTGTGATTTTTTTGCTTAATTTTGTTGTTGTAGGTTGTGGTGAATAATTTGGAAGATGCACATGAGTTGATTGATTCAGCGATTTCGACTTCATTAAAGGAAAGTAAGCATGTTTACAGTTTATATTAGGATAAGCTGTAACTAGTGTTGAGTTTTCTTCTCTTTAATTGATACTGTGGTGTTGTTAAATTGTTTGGTTTATATTGTATACTAATACTTGTGTGTTTAATTTTTGTTTTTGTTTGAGGGGTTATTATTAATTAAAATTGTATTAAAATTTGGTTGACTGTTTAAATTATAGTGAAAATTTTGTTTTTTCTTAAATATGAATAACATCCATATAACTAAGTAAAAATTTATAATTAAAATATTATTTTTTAAAGTTTTTTTTAGGTTAATTTTTGAGTCATATTCTTAAAACTAAAAGAATTATGAGCAAACGAAAAACAATTGATGCATTCTTTAAGAAAAAAGATGTTAGCAATTCATAAATTAGGATACATGCTGTAGAAACAAATGTTGATACTTCAATACCTGATGAACACCCCTCCAAATGTTCAAGAATTCAATCCGAAGAGATAGATCGTGATCTAGGATCACGTAAACAAATATGTGAATTCCCTATCAACAAACAAGATGAAATTCGATGAGCTTATCTTAAAGAATGTCCATATATATCAACCTAAAAATATAGACTATCCATACAACAATGATACTCATCGTCGTCGTTTTCAACCTTCATGGTTTGAATCACATTCACATAGGGATTGGTTGGAATACTCACCTTCAATGGATGCGATGTATTGTCTACCTTGCTACCTTTTTGGTAAGAAACCAATAGGTTGTCCTGGATCAGATGCATTCATTTCAACAGGTTTTAATAATTGGAAAAAAGTGAATGATGGAATGAATTGTCATTTAATTCGTCATGTAGGGAAGATCCAAACTCCCTATATAAAATTGCTGTGAAATATTGCGAGGATTTAAAGAGTTATTCCCGACATATTGATAAGCTAATTGAGAAACAAACATCAAAAGAATTAGAGAATGATCAGTTGCGGCTCAAAACCTCAATAAAGTGTGCTCGATGGCTAGTATTCCAAGCTTGTGCTTTTAGAGGTCATGATAAAAGCCTTGATTCAAAAAATAGAGGTAATTTTATTGAATTGATATAATTCACATCAACTTTCAATGATAAAGTAGCTAGTGTTGTCTTGGAAAATGCTCCACGAAATGCCAAATATACATCATCCACAATTCGAAAGGAGATTTTGCATATTCTTGCTAGTAATATGCGAAAGGCTATTCGTGAAGAAATTGGGGATGCAAAATTTTGCATTCTCATTGATGAAGCCCGGGATGAGTTGAAGAGAGAGCAAATTGCCATTATTTTGAGGTTTGTTGATAAAAATGGTTTCATTAAAGAGCGTTTCATTATTTTGAGCTTGTGCTTTTAGAGGTTATGATAAAAGCCTTGATTCAAAAAATAGAGGTAATTTTATTGAATTGATAAAATTCACATCAACTTTCAATGACAAAATAGCTAGTGTTGTCTTGAAAAATGCCCTACAAAATGCCAAATATACATCATCCATAATTCAAAATGAGATTTTGCATATTCTTGCTAGTAATGTGCAAAAGGCTATTCGTGAAGAAATTGGGGATGCAAAATTTTGCATTCTAGTTGATGCAGCCCGGGATGAGTCGAAGAGAGAGCAAATGGCCATTATTTTGAGGTTTGTTGATAAAATGGTTTCATTAAAGAGCATTTCTTTTTATGTTGTGCGTGTTAGAGATACTATTGCGTTGACCCTAAAGAAGGAGATATGTGTTGTCCTTTCTCGTTACGACCTTCACATTGAGAATATTCGAGGTCAAGGGTATGATGGAGCTAGTAATATGCGTGGTGAATGGAATGGATTACAAGCTCTATTTCTTAAAGAATGTCCATATGCTTATTATGTACATTGCATTGCTCATAGGTTGCAATTGACATTAGTTACAGCATCTAGAGAAGTAAAAGTTGTTCATCAATTCTTTGATCATTTGACTAATATTATCAATATTGTCGTTGGTTCTAGTAAGCGTAATGATGAATTGCAATATGCTCAAGGGGAACAAATTGAGAATATGATTGCTTCTAATGAAATTGAGACTTGAAGAGGAGCAAACCAAATTGATACTTTGCTACGGGCTGGAGATACACGTTGGGGATCTCATTTTCAATCTATTTGTAGTTTGATAAAAATGTTTGATGCAACTTGCAAAGTTATTAATACTATCTCTGAGGAAGGGGCTAATTATAAACAATGTGGTGATGCCGAGGGAGCTTATCAGGTATTAACATCATTTGATTTTGTTTTAATTTTGCATATGATGAAAGAGATTATGGGAATTACTAATGTTCTTTGCCAAGCTTTGCAGCAACATTCTCAAGATCTTTTAAATGCCATGCATTTAGTTTCAACTACAAAATCACTTATTCAAAAGTTGAGAGATGATGGATGGGAGCCTTTACTTGCTAGCGTTACATCATTTTGTGGACAACATGAAATTGATATTCCTAATTTAAATGCTCGTTACACTAAAGCTCAAGGTAGATACCGTTATCAAGATAAACCTTTGACAACAATTGAACATCATTTAAGAATTGACATATTTATAGTTGCAATAGATTTTCAATTGCAAGAATTAAATAGTAGATTTTGTGAGCTAATATCAGATCTTCTCACTCTTAGTTCAGCATTAAATCCTAAGGATGCTTTTAGATCATTCAAAATTAGTGATATTTGCAATTTGGTTGAAAATTATTATCCTCAAGATATCACTGAGCATGAAATTTATCTTTTGAAGCATCAATTGCAACATTATGAGCTTGATGGGATAAAGCATCTAGATTTTTAGAATATGGGTACAATATCTGAGGTATGTAGGGAATTAGAAATTTTAGGGAAGTCTAAATTCTATCATTTAATTGATAGACTAATTCGACTTGTGTTGACTCTTTTAGTTTCTACAGTAATTACAGAACGAGCTTTTTCAGCTATAAAACTATTAAAAATAAGACTTCGCAATAGAATGGAGAATGCACTTTTGGCAGATAATATGATAGTTTATATAGAAAAGGAAATTGCTGGGAATTTCACCATGGAAATGATTATGGATGAATTCTATTCCATGAAAAATCGTCGTCAGATATGATTTTAATGTGAAATGTTTTTTTTTGTGTAGATATTTTTGTATATGTCTATAGTGAACTAGACAGTTTTTGTATGTTCATTAATGTTTAAGATATATCAAAATTGAAATTTCATATTCAATAAACTTGTGATTTATGTTTTTTATATCAATACTTCAAATCGGCCCTCCCTTATAAAAATTCCTAACTACGCCACTGTTCATGTTGTTCTTGCTTTTACTCTCATTGATGATTCTACACTTTGTGCAATTAAAGCAATTAAAGTCTAGCAGCTTTTTAGTAGCAATTGCTTGATGGTGATCTTGTCTACTATATCCATCTTTTGGGTCTTTTACAACTTTTCTCTATAATTGGGTGTTTTTTTTCGAGATAACCCCAACATCCCAAGATGAGTTTTGATCTTTGATAATCATGAAAATAATTACATGGTTAGCTTTAGCTTTATACTATAAGTACAATGTTCAAATTGAAAATTAAGGACTCCTAAATCGAAAAGCTACATGGTGATTGTGCATCTATTTTTAAGTTGCAAAGGAATACATCTAGGCATAAAATAGGAATACAAGAGTTAAGTGGTTCAACTTTAACCTTATGACCTACATCTACGGAGGAAACCCTAAGAGCTACATCTTTAGTTTAATAGTTTATAAGAGTGTAATACAAAATGTGTTACAATAAATGAACTATAACATAAGTACATATAATAGACTAAACCCTAAACTAATAGACTTCTAGTACAAGAAAGAGTTGACTTGTACACAAAATAGTATTAAGCTTGGCCTATGTTAATGGACTAATATATCTCTAGCAGTGAGAGCAACAAAATGTTTGGATAAAAAAATCCATATGTATTTCATGGTAGTTTTTGTACTTGTGACGTATATAGCTTTCACATCTTCTTGTTTCATAAAGAAGGCTCTCTGGCTCTGCGTTTGCGCCATGAGAAAACAAGGGAGCGAAACAGATCGACGAGAGCAGCGTGAAGAGGTGAAGGGTTTTTGTTTTTCAAAGGTTTCGTGTGTTCTCTACTTATCTTGTTAAAAAATTAAAATTTTTTTTTTTTTATATGTACTCATCCCAACTAGGAGATAAGTTTTACGTTTAATAATTTGATGTATTATTAGTTGTCAAATTTCTTTAATCTTTTAAATAAATGACTCAAGTATATTCGTATTTCATTCATAATTTGATCAATGTTTGAACTCATCGACCTGAAGTATAGGATTAAATCGATTGATTAGCGTAGGACACTTCTAGTCTTCTACGAACACTTGTGTTTGAGACAACGTATGACTTAACCCCGAAGTAACCGCCAACGTTTTCTTATTTTGTTTTGGTTTCCTCTTCCTACACGGATTCGGTAAGGTTTACACTATAAAATAAGAGTCAAGGAGAACAAACTTATTATTATGATTCTCGTTTTCCTTTTTTTCTTATCTAACACTGTCGCTTCCTTGAAAACCCTGATTCTGATTCATCATGGCAATTCTTGAGGACTACGATGCTTATTTGGAAGATCTCAATGAACTTGACGATGATGAACAACAACAACAAAACTCAAACAACAATTGCCTCTATATCGTCGATGAATCTCTAACTCTTTCCAATTTCCACGTAAAAAAGCTTAAAGATATTACATCCAAAGTCGAAAACCTCTTCTCTCTTGGATTAGAATTGACAGTGGATAATGACCCAGATGCTCAATACCGATTTACAGTGGCCACTAACAACTTGTTGCTCGAGATTGATAGTCAAATCTTTAATCTCTACAATCTTATTCGCGACAAGTATTGCAAGAAATTCCCAGAACTCGAATCTGTAATTCAAGACCCTATCGAATACGCTCGAGTTGTTAAAAAGATTGGTAACGAAACAGATATCAGTGTAATCGATGGCTTAAACTTAGCCCCAGCTATTCTAATGGTAGTTTCTATAACAGCATCAACAACTAGTGGCAAACCACTTTCGGAACAAGATTTAGCAGACACAATACATGCATGTGATTACGTTCTTGCTCTTGATTCGTCGAAAAAAAGAGTGTTGGACTTGTTAGAGGCTAGAATGGGATATATTGCACCGAATCTTTCAGCCATTGTTGGTGTCACTGTTGCGGCGAAGCTTATAGTTGCTGTTGGTGGTCTTTCATCACTGGCATATACTCCTTGCAATGTTAAGCTTGGTGCTGTTAAAAATGCAAACATAGGGTTCTCAAATGTGAAAACATGTCTGTTAGGTTATCTTGAGGAAACTGATATTTATAGGAGCACGCGGCCTTCGTTGAAGAGGTGCATTGGTGGAGTTTTACCTAATAAAGCTGTATTAGCAGCTCGTATGGATTTAACTAAAGGAGATCCAACGGGGAAGTGGGGAAGGGACACGTTGGATACCATACGTGAGACGATTGAGAAGTTGCAAGAGCCTCCTCCTGCAAGACTAGCCAAACCACTCCCAGCTCCTGTCCTTGATTATAGTTCTAAGAAGAAGAAAAGGGGTGGCCAACGACAAAGAAATTCGAAGAAACGTTATGGGATAACTGAGACGAGAAAGTTGGCTAATAGGGTGCAATTTGGAGTACCTGAGGAGAGTTATTTAGGTGCTGGATATGGCAGGGGATATGGGATTCTTGGCCAGGCCGGTTTGAAGGTTCAGAGAAAGCTTCCAGCAAAGAATTGGGTTTGTTAATTTATAGGTTCATGCAAGTCGTCTTGGCGTTGGAATTGGAAGTTCCTACTTTTCTTAGATAGGATTTGAGTAAATTTTAGTTCTTTTATATTTGTGTCATTGGGATTTTTGCAGAGATTGTAATTAATTAGTTGTAAAGACTGTGTTTGACATGGTTTTGTTAAATGAAAGGCAATTTTCTTCATTAGAATCAATTCCATTTGAAGCTAGTAAAGTTTGATATTACATATTGATCTTGATGATAATGACGTGTGAGTTGATGTAATGTTTTTGATAATGTTTGTGAATCTAACTTATGAGCTTTGGAACTGGAAGTACCTACTTTTCTAAATAGGTTTTGAGTAAATTTTAATGTTTTTATATATAGTTGTGTCATTGGGATTTTGCAGAGATGGTACTCCTCGTTAGTTAGTTATAAATGTTGTGTTTGACTTGGTTTTATTTAAAGAAAGTCAATTTTCTTCATTAGAGTCAAATCCATTTGCAGCTAGTTAACTTTGACAAATATTACATCTTGATCTTGATGATATGTGAGTTGATTTTATGATTTTGATAATGTTTGTGAATTCCAATTTATGAACTTTGGAACTGGTTTCCAATAATTTAGTGCTAGATAGAGAGATTATCAAGTTATAAAAATAATGGAGGACTTCCACGCTCATGCCATAAGCTTGGTAGTCTCCTCCTTATACATAAGCTCATGTGGAGCCAATTCCTGAACGAATAATTCCTTAATAACGTGATTATGAAAAAATTTAATGATCTTTTAAGATGTGTATTGCTTTCACTTACAAATTTAGACTTGTTTCCCATGAATACTTCATGTTTTGGTGATTTTAACTGATAAATTGTTGCAAATTTTTACTTAAACACTAGTTGATTATGTAATGTTTTGGTTGGGTTTTTCTCTTTTTGGAAATAATTTTGAGTGTTGCATGGAACTAAGGTGGTCTTGGATGTAATATGAGGCTGTATGTTATGTGGTTGTAGCTGTCTTATTTTTCATTGGCCTTGTAAGTGATAAAAATGCAGACTGAGTGGAGAACTTTGTTCATATCAAGATACTCTTACTCTTCATAGGATTCCATTTACTCTGTCCTTTTCCTCAAGGAAATCTTAGGCTGTAATCTTGTTTTCCTAGTTGTCCTGCTAGTCTGTTAAGAGGGTTTAGGTATAATAATTGATAATTTACCACTTGTCCCAAAAGCTTAATCTGTAAAAATACTTGGCGAATTTAAGCATATAACCATTATTCTAACAATAATGATAAGTTATTGTTTATTGTTGTTGAGATAAGTCTTGTTAAACTTTGTGTAATGTATTGTCAGTTCTTGCTATTGCCTAAGATCTTGACCTCTCTATGTTTTTGCTAAGCAACTGCATATCTGAAATAGAACTAAACAATTGTTCCAACAATTAGTTTTTTTGAATTTGAAAAGGAATTTAAAAAGAAAAAAAAAACTGCTATACTATTATGCTCTTTGAATTCAAAGATGAGCATGGTAGTTCTATCTATGTTTTCACTTGATCAAGAAGTGGTGTGGTGACTTTGATATCTTGGTACCTGCATCACAAGAACAACCAAGTCAAGCCTATGGGGATATCCAATTGATGCCTATTACATCTGGATTGCTTTGAAAACATATGCAATTTGCATCTAGGGGTAAAATCATAGAATTGCTGCCATCTTTTTATGGTTCAACTTATTTACAGTTCTACTTTAA